>NW_020944183.1:911357-969957 GCF_900497805.2 Vombatus ursinus | reverse complement strand
TCCTACTTTCACTGAAAGGGAAACTGAGGCTTCGCAAGCTGAAGAGAATGATGTAAACTAACTACGGTTTTTCTTTTTTTGTTTTTTCTATTTTTTTTTCAGGTTTTTCAAAGAGGGATATCTCAGACCCCGGAGTCCAACCCCCTGAGGCTGCTGAAAGGGAAACTGAGGCCTAGAAACCTGAAATGGTTGGCATGAGATGAAACATAAGCAGCCAGGGTCCACACAGGTCAAATAACTTCACCCTGGACTGTCACTTAAAGGAAAACGGAGGCTGAGCAAACTGAAGGGGCTGTTATAAATTGGCCCCTAAGCTGGCAGATTCCTGTCTCATAAAGCAATCCTTGCCCCTGCTTTCACTGAAAGGGAAATTTATGCCAGAGAAAATGCAATGACTGGGTTACCATCAAATTTAAGCTACCAAGTCCTACACAGGATAAACCCATACACCCAGGAGAGTCACTGCAATGGAAACTGAGGTCTATAAGAAGCCTAATGTGACTAGTATGAATTCACCCCTGAGCTGGTAGAATCCTCTCTTATCATGGAATCATTGCCTCTGCTTTCACTGAAAGGGAAATTGAGGCCAAGAAACCTGAAATGGCTGGTATAACACCAAATTCAATCTACCAAGGCCTACAGAGAATAAATCCTTTCCCCCAGGACCGTTACTGAACAAGAAACTAAGGTCCAGAAAACTGAAGTGACAGTTTTGAATCCACCCCTAGGCTGGCAGAATCCTCTCAGATCATGGAATCCTTGTCCCTGTTTTCACTAAAAGGGAAATTGAGGCTTAGCAACCTGAAGAGACTGTTGTAATCTAAAATAGGTTGTTCTTTTTTTTTTCTTTTTTTTTTTCAGGTTTTTCAAAGAGGGGTATCTCAGACCCCGGAGTCCAACCCCCTAAGGCTGCTGAATGGGAAACTGAGGCCTAGAAACCTGAAAAGGTTGGTATGAAATCACACATAAGGAGTCAGGGCACACACAGGTCAAATAATTTAACCCAGACTGTCAGCTAAAGGAAAACTGAGGCTCAGAAACCTGAAGTAACTTTTATGGATTGACCCCTAAACTGGCAGAATGGTCTCACATAAAGGTATCCTTGCCCCTGCTTTCACTGAAAGGGAAATTTAGGCCCAGAAAACTGAAATGGCTGGTATAACATCAATTTTAAGCTACCAAGCCCTGCACAGGGCAAATCCTTTCACCCTGGACTGTTACTGATCAGGAAACAGAAGTCCACAAACCTGAAGTGACTGTTATGAATTCACCCCTGAGCTGGCAGAATCCTCTCAGATAATAGAATCCGTGCTCCTGCTTTCACCGAAAGGGAAACTGTGGCTGAGCAACCTGAAAAGACTGTTGTAAACTAACTCAGGTTTTTCTTTTTTTTTTTTGTTTCTTCAGGTTTTTCAAAGAGGGGTATCTCAGATCATGGAGTCCAACACCCTGCTCTTACTGAAAGGTATAATGAGGCCTAGTTATCTGAAAAGGCTGGTATGAGATCAGAAATAATCAGTCAGGGCCTACCCAGGTGAAATAATTTTACCCTGTACTGTCACCTAATGGAAAACTGAGGCCGAGAAACCTCATGTGGCTGTTATGAATTCACCCCTAAGGTGGCAGATCCCTCTCACATGAAGAAATCCTTGCCCCTGCTTTCACTGAAAGGGAAACCGAGGCCACGAAATCTGAAAAGGTTGCTGTGACATTTCATATAAGGGATTAGGGTCCACACAGGACAAATGCTTTTCTCCAGGACTATCACCTAAAGGAAAATTGAGGTCCTGAAACCTGAAGTGGTTCTTATGAATTCACCCCTAAGCTGGCAGATCCCTCTCACGTAAAGGATTCTTTGAACCTCCTTTCAATAAAAGCTAAATTCAGGCTTAGGAGACTGAAAACACTGTTGTAAATTCCCTCAGATTTTATCAATGAGGGGCATACCAGTTCATGGAGTCCAACCCCCTGCTGTTACTGAAAGGGATACTGAGTCCTCGAAATCTGAAGAGGCTGCTATGAGATCAGAAATAAGCAGCCAGGGCCCACACAGGTGAAATAATTTCCCCATGGAATGTCACCTAAAGGAAAACTGAGGCACAGAAACCTGAAGGGGCTGTTATCAAATCACCCCTAAGCTGGCAGATCCGTCTCACATAATGGAATACTTGCTCCTCCTTTCACTGAAAGGGCAACTGAGGCTTGGCAAGCTGAAGTGACTGGTGTAAAATGATCCAAATGTTTTGAGTGAGGTGCATATCCAGTCAAGGAGTGCAATGCCCCATTGTTACTGAGAAGGAAACTGAGGCCTAGATATCTGAAGTGAGTGGTGTGAGATCAGCCATTGGCTGGCAGACCCCTCTCAGCTAATGAAATTCTAGTCCCTGCTGTAGACATGAATACAAGCAAACAAGACAGATGCATATGAAGCAAGTCTCTAGATCCAATGATAGTGTTTGGGTAAACAGAGGCTTGTTCCCTAATCCTAGATGTAAGAGCCCCACCCCATCTGTCAAAGGTATTCAACTGAGGACAGTATGTAGCAGCCCTCTACAGAAGACTGTAGGCTGACATGATTCAGAGCTGGACGGGGCCTCAGAGACCATCTAGTTCAACCCTCTTGTATTATAGATGAGGAAGCTGAGGCCCAGGGAGGGAAGTGCCTTGGGTTCTAGGACTACTCCATGTCTGTTCCTATTCCCTTTCAATCGCATGTCCTGCCTTAGGGTCCACAGCCCTGTGACACCTGCGTCCTTAGTGAGGTACTCTGGGTGTTCGCCTCAGGTTGCTGCAGTAATGTAAATGCCCCAGACTGGCTGCCTTCCTTTTGCTTACAAACATAATGGGTCCTATTATCCAGCAATAACTAGCTGAGATGCCCACCAGGTGGCAAATGAAAGCCTGCAGCATCCCCATTGGCCACCAGAGGGCACACAAGTCAACAAACTCCTACCCTGTCCCTCCATTTCCACCTGGCTCCTCCCTTGAAAGCCTGGCTTGTCATTTAGCTAGGAGATGATAAAGGAAATATTGCTAAAATAGTGAAATAAGAAATTTATGACTCCAAAGTCATCCATCGGGAATCTTCTATTCCACCTATTCCGTTCTAACTCTTTCCCCACCCCTTTATTCAACATACTGTAGCCACATAGTTTATTGAACATAGGATAGATATTAAGCGACCAGAAAACCTGAAATGTCGAGGGTCCTGTATGATGGCACCAGGTGCCAACTCCTCAGGTCCACACAGAACAAGGAAAATTTTTTCTCTCAAGGGGTACTGAGAGAAAAGGAAAGTCCAGGCCTGTATGCTCATTTCTGTCTCCTCTCACAGGCCTGGTACAAGCAAGTGCTCCAGTTGCGACCCCTGGATCATCACTGAATAACCCTGGAGCACTTGCTTGTACCAGGCCTGTCATGGACAATGGGGAAGGGGGTTGACATCCCTCCACTTCTCTGCCTAAATCTCCATGTCCTTGGTGTCTCAGATCTCCAGTTATAGGACCAGAGAATCATAGGTAAAAAGCTCAAATGGTCCCTAGAAGTGGATTTAGAGTGAGCAGACTCGGGTTCAGATCCCATCTTTGCCATATTCCGCATGACCTTGGGCAACTCATTTTCCCTTTGGAGGCCTCAATTTCCTCTTCTGTAAAATGAGAGACTTGGAATAGATGAGAGGGCATTCAGCTTTTAAACTATGTCTCTATCATCTAGTCCAAACTCTTGATTTATATATGGGGAAACTGAGACTCAGAGGTGAAGTGAGCTGCCCAAGGCTGCACAGATGGCAGAATTTGGCCTTGAATTTACGTCCTTCAACCCCAAATCCAGTGTACTCTTTCTACTGTGCTCACCAAAAAGAGGAGAAAAGGGGGGTGGATATGGGAGGTGGGGAGGAAGGAAAGAAGAGACATGGTATTTTCCTGGTCACAGCGGTGTGGAAATGGTGACCTCAACCTAAGGTCAAAGCTAAATTCATAGGCAATGGGTTATTAAAGGGGCCTAGAGTGATTTTTTTTTGGGGGGGGGATTCTTGTCTGTAAGCTTTTGAGAACATCTTCACCATCACTTCATCAGAGATGGAACCTGAGGGAGTGTGGAGGATTTTGTCCCTATCCAGCAATTCTCAGATTCAGAAGCCTTGGCCAGGAAAAGGGAAGGTCAGTCCAGAATGCTTAAGTCTTGTTCTCTGAGGGAGTGGGCTGTGTGCATGAAGCCAAGTAGCTCATGGATGGAGAGAAGCTGGTCAGGAAATGGAACCTGGAAGAATGCTTTCTGCTTTGGTGCTAGCAGACTCTGGTAGGCCATCACTGTGAGTGCTGGGCAGAGACTGGAAGGAAGGCCCATTGGGCAACTGGAACTAGATGACCTTGGCTATCCCTTCCAGCTCTTAGTCTCTAACCCGTTAACTATGTGACCATGGTTAGGTCATTTAACCATTCCAGCCTTTGACTTCCTCATCTGTGAAACGGGAATGATAATATTTCTAATACCTACATAGTACCGTAGAATAAATGATGGATTTGTTATCAGAAGACCTGGGTTTGAATTTTGACTCTGTCCCTTACTATCTGTGTGGCCTTGAGCAAATCCTTTCCTTTCTCAGGGCCTTACTCTCTCCATCTGTGAAATGAAAGGGCAGGTCTAGATGGCTTCTGACCCAGATTCCACATCTGTGATTCTGTGATCCTTCTTCTGCTTTCTCAAACTGTCAGAGCCGCCCCACCCAATCTGCACCCCTCCCCCCTTGCTTAAAGCTAACACTCTCTCTTGGCCACGTGTCTGATCAGTAGCTTTCTCATCATCCAGGGCCCAGTCACCCAGGGTGGGATTGATCCAGGGGTTTGTTTACCTCTGTTTGTTGTACTCATTCTTTTTTTTTTTTCATTATTCACAAAAAAAGTTCATTTTGGGTATGGAAAGTAGTGTCTAAACAGCAGCCACAAGTTGTGTTCACTTTAATAACTAGAAACAGGACTTAAGACAAGTTTGCCAATCAGTACCAAATTGAGCCGGGCCTTGAAGGAGCATTTAATCCAGTAACTTCATCTGGAAGGGTTTCTTGACAACATGGCTTGTTGATAAGAAGGCATTTCAGGACAGTCCTAGGTAAAGTGAGCCCTCCTGGGCCCCTGCCCCTGCCCCTGTCCCTTGGAACAGCTGCAGCTGAATTTTGAACGAAAAAGAAGGAAAAGTTCAACAGCTGAAACATCGACTTTCTAATCAGGATTGTTGGTTTCACAATGTAGTAGCTCGCTTCAATACTCTCTGGGCTCCCAGTCAGGTACAATTAGGCTTCTCTGCATCAATTCATGATGGTCTTGCAGGGAAAAAAAAAAAAATGATGAAATGTTAGCTCTGTACTCCCAAACAGTTTTAGTTTATTTTTAAAAAATAATTACTGAACAAGATTCCGAAAGAGAAACTGAGATCCAGAGACAGGATGGAGATTTGCCCAAGGCAACATCGGAAGAAATAGAGCTTTGAACCTAGCTTGTAGAATTCTCTGAGTTCTAAGGCACCAGGCAGTGGAATGAGAAGCCCTTGGTTAAGATCACACCTCTGACACTCTAGGAGGTGACCTATATTCCTTTGTCACTTCATCTCCCTGGACATCATTTTCCTCAACTATCAAAGAAGAGGGTTGTATGAGATAGCTGATCTGAAGAGCTATCAGACGGATCTTGGTGACCATCTAGTCTAACCCATCCCTGAGAGTTGCCTCCATCACATACCATGACATGATTATCTACTTTTTGCTTCAAGAAGGTTCTGCTGGGGCAACTAGGTGGCATAGTGAATAGAGCTCTGGCCTTGGAGTTAGGAGGCCCTGAGTTCAAATCTGGCCTCAGACACTTGACACCAGCTGTGTGACCCTGGGCAAGTCACTTAACCCCACTGCCTAGCAAAAACAAACCAAAAAAGAAAGAAGGTTCTGCTGTCTTTGTGTAGGGATTAGAGGTCCCCTTCCCAATTTTTCAAGACTCTGGGGAGCAGATAGCTCTTCCTGGGGTGAGCATTGGGTCAAACCAAATAGTAAATTAGAGAATACAAGAATAGAAGAGGAGACCCTTCTACATCACAGAAAGTCTTTGGGGAAATGCTGAGGGCTTGTCCATCAGTTATTGGGGAGCTAGATTAGAACCCAGGTTTCTGGCCAAGCCTGAGGGATTTTATATAAGATGCTCTTAATTGGGGGAATGGGTGTAAGGGCTTTAGAGGAGAAGAGACTTTCATTTCTTTGAGAGGGATACATGACAATGAGAATCCCAACGTCACAGAACAAATCCCCTTCATAAAACGATTTATTCTGTCAAACTTGGACTCGGTCAAAAGGCCACAGCCAAGGACCTAGAAGGCCACATGTGGCTTCAAGGCCCCGGGTTCCCCAGCCCTGCTCTAGGGAATTCCCCTTTGGATGAAATCAATGCCCCTCTCTTGGTTGAACTTTTTGTATTTTCTGATATATGCTAATCAACAAAATGTCTCCAATTTCTGTTTACTAGCTATTTGCTCATTTGTGGTGGTGTTTTACATACCTAGGCCACTAGGTGGTGCAGTGGCTAGAGTTCGGAGCCTGGAAACAGGAAGACTTGAGTTGGATTTTAGCCTCAGACACTTCCTAGCAGTGTGACCCTGGGCAAGTCCCTTCACCTGTCTCTGCCTCAGTTTCCCCAACTGTAAAATGGGGATAATATTAGCTCCTATCTCTCAGGGCTGTTGTGAGCATTAAATGAAATCGTATTTGTAAAGCGTTTAGTGCAATGCCTGACTTCCTTCCTTTCCATTAGGAGTTACATTTGCATGTGTAAACTTGGGGTTATATTCCCCCTTTTAAGGTACTGTGACCAGGAAAGCAGTTTTATTCTGAATCTCTGTACTCTCAGACCAGCAAAATGTGTATGTGTGTGTGTGTGTGTGTGTGTGTGTGTGTGTGTGTGCACGTGTGGTGCTAAAAGATATAATTCCAGTTCAGTTTCCCTCTTTCAAGATTGGAGAACAGTCTTGTGACCCCTAAAATAATAGTGACTTTAGCACTTTAAGGTTTGCAAATATGATCTCATCTGAGCCTCACAACAATCTTGGGAGGTAGATGCTATTATTATCCCCATTTTACAGTTGGGGAAACTGAGGCAGAGAGAGGTGAAGGGACTTGCCCAGAGTCACACAGGTAGGAAGTGTCTGAGGCTGCATTCAAACTCAGGTCTTCCTGTCCCCAGGCCCAGCACTCTCTCTATCCACCGCACCACCAAGCTGCCCTTCTGTTCCCTTCAAGGCAGAAATTGTGCGATTCCTCACAGAGGGAGAGTTGTCTCTCAATGACTCTTGCAAACTGACTTTTAGATAACCCATGTGGACATTCCATAAGCCTCATGGTTGGGCAGACTCAGAGGATGCCAGAGCTGGAGGGGCCCTCAAAGACCATCTTGTTCAATCCCTTCCTTTTATACATGATAAAACTGAAGTACCCAGATCAGAAATGGTCACAAGACAAGGGCCGTTTCTACCTGGGTTGGCCAAGAAGTGAACCGGATGCTGTTTGTCCTGTTCGTTCTTAACCTGATAGCGTCTCATTGACCGATGGCTGCCCCCCCCCCCCCCCCCCGTAAGGGCCACCAGCACATGAAAATTCTAGGCTTTGGGCCTGATAATCAGAAGGGTCGTCCATGTATAGCTGGAAGGAACCTCTGAGGTCATAGTCCAAGGCACTCATTTTATAGATGAGGAAGCCAAGGCCCCAGGGAGGAGATGGGGCACAAGCAGTAATTCCCAGAGATGAGCTTGTGTCCTACAACAGCAGAGTCTGTACCCTTTCCATTGTGCCTCACTGCCTCCCACATTGTCCTCAGGCCCATTCTTTGGTTCCCAAGGGAACCTTTCTCAAGATTGATATGTAGAGTGGGAGCTCCTTGAGGGCAGGAATTGGCTTTTGCTTTTCTTTGTATCCCCAGTGCCTTGCACACTGCAGGCATTTAATGACTGACTTGCAGTCTTAGATTTTTAAAAGCTTGATGCTAATAGTGATTGCCCCTCAGGTTTGAATAGACATGTCCCCTTCACCCATATTTTCTAGCCGTTTCCCGCCCCCTCTACCTCTTCTCCACCCCTCTAGGCTTGCGGAACACAGAATCACAACATTTTCGAGGTGAAAGAGAACTCACTGGAAAGCTAGCTTAACTCCTTCCCCAAAGGAATCCTTGTTCTAGCCTACCCAACAAATGGTCTTCTAGCCCCTGATGGAGGCCCTCCGAGGAGGAGGGGCTGCTGACTCCTGAGGCCACCTGCCCCACCTCAGCCCAGGCTGCCAGCCCCTGAGGCAGGCCACTCTATGCAGGATAGCTCTTGTTGGCAGGAGGATTTTCGGAGCCAATCAAGCCAAAACTGGCCTCTTTGCAATCTCCATTCATTGCTCCTGAGGCTGTCCTCTGGCCAAGCTTCTTGGTCCTCTAGCCAAGTCTACTCCCTCCTCCAGACAGTCCTAAGACTACATGAAGGCAGCTATTCCATCCCCCCCTCCCCCCCCTTAGTCTCATTTTCTCCAATCCTTCATTTATATATATATATATATATGTATATACATATATATATATATATACGTATATATTGTATTTTGCTAGGCAATGGGGTTAAGTGACTTGCCCAGGGTCACATAGCTAGTGAGTAGTGTCTGAGGTCGGATTTGAACTCAGGAAATAAGGCAGCTTCCAAAACTTTAAGGGTTTCCTGGGACCGGTAAGCAAAACTGAAGCCAGGTTCTTTTTGTCAAAGAGAGATAAGTGAATCTACAAGGAATCTAAAAGTTTTAAGGTTTTTCTGGGAATTGTAGGTAAACCTCTTCACTACTACTTTGCACATGATTTGAGCATAGTAGAGTTATAGCTGGAAAGGGTCTTGGAAGCCATCAAGCCCATTTTACAGATGAGAAAACTGAGACAAAGAGCCACTGGGATGAACCCAGGTCTTCCCAACTCCAGGTACAGTGCCCTATTCACATCACACTACTGATTCCTCCTCCCTCCACTCCCCCCTCCCCTCTATCTTTTTTTTTTTTTGGCTGCCTTTTTTTAAAAAGCAATTGGGGTTAAGTGACTTGCCCAGGGTCACACAGCTAGTAAGTGTCAAGTGTTTGATCTGAGGCCGGATTTGAATTCAGGTCCTCCTGACTTCAGCGCCAGCGCTCTATCCCCCCCATCTTTTTCAGAACAATTGTGCTCCAGCCACTGAGAGGCAGTTGGTGGCCTGGAATCAGGAAGATCTGAGTTCAAATTCAGCCTCAGACATTTCCTAGATATGTGATCCTGGGCAAAACATTTAACCTCTGCTTGCCTCAGTTTCCTCATTTGCAAAATGGGAATAATAATGTGCACCGGGCAGAATATTTAATCTTGGCTTGCCTCAGTTTCCTCATCTGTAACATGGGGATAATAATGTGCACCTACCTCACCAGGCTATTGTGAGGGTCAAATGATATAATGTTTGTAAAGTGATTAGCATAGCACCTGACACATAGTAGATGCTTCATAAACGTTATCCTCCTCTACCTATAAATGCTTGTTGAGTGATTGATGGAAGAATAGCATGAGATATCTTAGCAAAAGCCTCGCCATGATCTAGGCAAACTATAACCTCAGCATCCCCCTCATCTCCCAGGTTAGTAACACTGTCAAAAAAGGAGATGAGGTCAGGCTGGCACAAATTGCTTTTGAGAAAGTTGTGATCACTCTCTGTAATGGCCGCTTCCTTCACTTAGATGTTCATTAACCAGCTCTTAACGATTTCCTTCTAGGATTTTCCCAGGAACTGAAGTCATGCTGATCTGCTAGTAGTATGCAGACTCTGTTGTCTTGCCTTTCAAAAACAAGACAGGACATTGTCCTTCTCTGCCAATGGTACCACTCTCATTTTCTGTAATCTCTTAAATATCCCCAATGGCAGCTTCGAAATCATCGCTGGCATTTCTTTCAGCACTGGAGAACACTGTTCATCTGTGCTGGGGCCTTGAACCCATCAGCCACTCTCAGCCCCCTTCCTTCCTTTTCTTGGGTTGCAGCTCTCTGTTGGCCATTCGGCTTGCATTATTTCCAGTACAAAGGTTTTTCTCATTGTCTGAGAAAACAGACGCAAAGAGGGGATGGGGCAGCTTCTTCCCTCTCAAGCTGACTTTTAGCAATCATACTCCTTGGATGGACCCAAATGGTCCTTATACTGGATTATCCACAGTCCATCCTCATTGGCCCCATCATAACCAAGCCTAAAGAAAATGGAAAGGAGAGTAATTGATTTTGAGGGCCCTTCTAAGGTCTAAAGAGGCTTTTGGGTATGACAGAAAGGATGCTACTAGCTCAGAAGGTGGAGCAAATCTCACCTGTACCGCCTATGTGACTTTGGACAAGTGCCTTCCCCTCCCTGGGCCTCAGTTTCCTCCCCTGTAAAATGAGCAGGTTGGAACTGATGGTTTCTGAGGTTCTAGAAGAGATAATAGAGACCATCTCATCCAAGCTCTTTGTTTCACAAGGGGGAAAACTGGAGCCCAGAGAGGTTAAATAATCTACCTAAGGCCACACAGTGGGTAAATAGCAGACCCCGGTCTCTCACTTCATCTTTCTGACTCCAAGGCCGAAGGGCCTTTGCTATCTTTGCTGGTTTCACTCTTAGAACCTGAGGCCACAACTGGGCCTTTTCATTTTACAGGGCGTCCCAAAAGCCCTAGTGCCATTGTCAGCTTTAACAGCTTACACATGAGTTCACTTCCTTTTTTTGACAGGGTTGTAAACCTGGGAGATGAGGGCAATGCTGAGAATAGTTTGCCTCGATTGTAATAAAGCCTTCGGTAAAGTATCTCATGCTGTTCTTCGTGCCTTCAATCAAAAAACAATTATGGGTTGGGTTGGGGGAGAGAACAAGCATTTATTAAGCACCTACTATGTGTCAGGCGCATAATAATAAGTACTTTACAAAATATCATCTCATTTGATCCTCACAACAACCTTGGGAGGCAGGTGCTGTTATTATCTCCATTTTTCAGATGAAGAAACTGAGGCAGACAGAGTGGGCAGAATAGCTTAGAACTTCGATAAGATTTTTGAGATACCCTGTATGTAGAGAGAACCTAAATCTCTGGGACCCCACAGGCACCCACTCTTCTAAGGCCCTCATGCTTTGGTCGAAAAGACACTGTCCTTTCTTATGATCTCTTAAGTGGTGCTGGTCCCTCTGGGGTTCCCTGCAAGGGAAATGGCTGCTCAGACCCTTCAGGTAGCTCTTGGTCTCTACCTGCCTCATTCATAGCTTTCTAGATCCTTCCTTTCATGTTTTATGGTCACATGTTTTCATTACATTTCCTTCCCCCATTGGTATTATGGTCACCTGTGGAAGTGTATACCCTTGTATATTATTGTTGTTTAGTTGTGTCCAACTTTCTGTGACCCCATGTGGGTTTTTTTTGGCAAAGATACAGGAATGGTTTGTCATTTCCTTCTCCAGATAATTTTGCAGATGAGGAAACTGAGGCTAAGAGAGTGAAGTGACTTGCCCAGGGTCACACAGTTAGTAAGTGTCTGAAGCCAGATTTGGACTCAGAAAGATGAGTCTTCCTGACTCCAAGCCAGGGTTCTATCCACTGCAGAGCCACCTAGCTGTGCCATACCCTTGTATAGACAGGGGTAATCTTTCTTGTCCCTTCTTTTGCTGTGCTCATTAATAAATGTTCTGATTGGTCTCACCAACAAAAACAGACAAAGAAGACTTTGAGAAAACCTGGGAGAGTTTTCTAGGGGCTAGTGATCCCTTCAAAGACCTGGTAGTATGTAGTATTTCCCTTGGGCAGAAAAACAAAAACACCTTCTTTCTGCTCTGTAGGTATCTGGTATGTATCTACTTACATGTTGACTCTCTTAGAACAATGCCTGGTATGCTGTAAATGCCTAATAAATGCTCGATGACTGACTGAGGTCGACACCCACTCCACTTCCAGTTTTTAAACATAGAGGCATAGAATATTAAAGCTGAGAGGATCTGTAGAGATTGTCTAGTCTACCCTTCTCATTTTACAAATGGGGAAACTGAGGCCCTCAATTTTCCCCTCCAAAGAGAGGAAATGATTTGTCCAAGATCTCACAGTTAGTTCATGGTAGAACTGGGAATAAAACTCAGATTCCAAGGGCATTACCTCAAACTCAAGCATTCACTTAGTGAACATTTATTGAGTGCCTACAGTGTATGGGACCTATGTTGGATCACTAAGTCAGGCCTTCTTATATGTCATTCACTGCAGAATGAGAGATTCATTGAAGGGACTTCAAGCACCAGTAAGTAGCTGTAGGGAAGATTAGGGTGCAGGGAGACCCCTAAAGTCATAGCACAGAGACAACTAGCTATATGCTTTGTTGCTGTGCAGGTCAACTCAGACATGGATCGTCGTTTTCCCAACTACCATTTGGTGATAAATTGTGCCTGAGTTTGGAGGAAAGAAGAGAGACCTCAGTTTCCTAAAGACGGAAAGAGAAGACAGGGTCTGGGTCTGGGAGTGGATTCGAACTTAGATCTTAGGCTGAACTGCTCTGGGCTGGGAGCCTCATCATTCCAGGCTTATTAGGGCTTGAGTGGTTTCCTGTCTGGTTTTTTAGTAAATCTGTCATCAGAGAGATGGTGACAGAGATTGAAAGAGCCTTGGAGAGCTCAGTGGGGTGGTGAGGGGGTCTGCATTTGGCATAAGAAGGCCAGGCTTGGCTGGCTCTTGCTGTGTGACTGATAGAATGGAAGCTCCCTGAAGGCAGGGACCATTTCATTCATTCATGTCTTTGCATCCTCAGTACCTGGGGGCACCCTAAATGCTTAATCATGTTTGTTGATTGGTTGGGCAGGATCTGTGTATTGTGTCCTAAAAAAGGGCAATATGAAGCAGTAGTTTAGGGGAGAAGGAGCTGGCCTCAATGCCCCGAAGAGAAGGCAAGTCTAGGTCTAGAAGTTACAGAGCCAAGACTGGTCTGCCTTGGTGGAAGAAATTTACTTACTTACCCAGAATTCTTTACACTAATGAAATCACTGCTCTAATCTCTTTCCCCCTCCCCAACCACCACCACCACCAAAAAAAAAAAAAAAAAAAAAAAAGAAATAATACTTTAGGGGCAGCTAGGTGACGCAGTGGATAGAGCACCGGCCCTGGATTCAGGAGGACCTGAGTTCAAATGTGACCTCAGACACATAACACTTACTAGCTGTGTGACCCTGGACAAGTCACTTAAGCCCATTGCCTACAAAAAAAAAAAAAAAAAGAAATAATACTTTATCTCCCATGACTAGAGAAATGTGAGGTATTATTATACCAAGTCCAGTCCCCTCATTGTATACATGAGTAAATTGAGGTTTGGAGAGAGGGGAAGTAACTTGTCCAAAGTCACATGGTCAGTTGGAGGAAGAGTGAGGACAAAAGCTGAGATCTGTGGACTGTCAGGCCCCAGTTTAGAGCTAAAAAACACACCAGGTATAGCTGGGGTGGTGGTAACTGTCTTTCACCCCCAAGCTGGTGGCAGGGCTCAGGGGCTGGGTAGGCCTACCCCCTTGGTCACTAGACAGCTGCCCCAGCCAGCCAGCTAAAGCAGATGTAGAAGCCTAGAGAGAACCTGACCCATTGAAGGGAGTAGAGCTTAAAGGCAGTTTCAGAACCTTTAAAAAGAAACCAATGCCCATTTTACACATGACGAGATTGAGACCTAAAAGAAGGAAGGAAATAAACATTTATTAAGTACCTATGTGCTAGGCACTGTGCTGTGTTTTACAAATATGATTTCATTTGATCCTCACAAGAACCCTGAGAAGTAAGTGCTGTTACTATCTCCATTTTACAGATGAGGAAACTGAGGCAGACAGAGGTGAAGTGACTCAGCCAGGGTCACACAGTAAGTAAGTATCTGAGGCCAGATTTGGACTCAGGCTTTCCTGACTCCAGGCCTGGTGCTCTATCCAGTGAGCCACCCAGCTCCTTCTGGATTTAAAATGACACAATGGTGGGCTCTCCAGCATCTGGTATAACTACTCACCCCCATTTCATAGAGAAGAAAACTGAGACCCATGGAAATGATGGGATTTTCTCAAGGTTCTAAAGTACTAAGTGACAAAGCTAGAATTTCAAACCAAGCCCTTTGATTTCAAATCTAGCACTTTCTACTGCACAGAGGAGGGAGAGAAGACCTGGGGAAGAAGGAAAATGACTTGCTTGGGGTCACACATATAGTACAGTAGAAGAACTGGGATTCGAACCCAGGCCCAGAAACCTCTGGGCCACTTAACCTGACCTACAACTTGCCCATACTTGGCTGTGTTGTTGTCTGTCCTTATTAGAATGTCAATTCCTTGAGGGCAGGGACTCCTTCATTTTTGTATCCATATCTCCAGAGTTTAGCATGCTGCTTGGTGCATAGTAGGTAGGCACTTTACAATCTCCTCATTTTTGGGATGGAGGAAATGGAGGTCCAAGGAAGAGGAAGAAGAGTGACTTGCCCAAGGTCACATAGCTAGTAAACACCAGAAGGCAATTTGAACTCAGAACCTCCAACTCCAGAACCAGTGTGGTTTTTCCGCTGTACCCTGCCACCTCCGATCATTTTCACTTCTCTAAGCCTCAATTTCTTCATCTGTAAAATGGGGATAATATTGGCACCTGCCTCATAGAGTTGTTTGAATCAAATGAGATAATGTACATGAAGAGTTTTGCAAACTTGAATATGCTACCAAAATGCTAGCTATTGTTCTGATCATTGGCATTCTTATTTGGCATTGGAAAGCAACTTAGAAGTCGCCCATCCATTTTGTAGAGGAAGAAACAGGTCTGGAGAGGGAGATGTCTCCCCAGATGTGCCAGCCTGGAGACCAGAATGGGAGCCTCTCAGACCTCCTCTGCTGGGCCTGGTACTGTGCCCAGTGAGAGATTCTTTCCCCAGGAAAATTGACCCCACAGGGTTATCTAATTATCAGGATACATCCCTCTCCAGCCTTGAACTTACTCTTTGGTGACAGGCACAGGACATCCCAGGGTAACCTCCTAAAACATCCTGTGAGCCACTTGGGGAGGGGAGGGCCAGATATCCTGTGTTCCAGGGTTCCGTTCTGTTCAACATATCCTGGTTGGCAGTTGGAGAGAGGGGAAGGTGGACAGTGATAGTGACATTAAAAGAAATCCCAAACATTTCTGAAGTTCCTACTACGTGCAGAGCTCTATGATGGGCCACAGAGAAGTTATGGACTTTAGTTAGCTATGCTTTTGTTTCAAAGAGGTGGCAGTCCAGTAAGATTTTGTGGTTGGGATATTCTCTCCTAGGCCAGGCATGACTTCTCTGCTGGTTCCTGGATCCACTGGTGCACATGCTTCCATTTCCCCCAGAACCCAGATCCCAGGGAGTCTACGATCATAGGATTTAGTTAGCAAGAAGCGTTTGTTTGTGCTCTATATGCCAGGCACAAGAAAGGCAGAGCCAGGATTTGGCATTAGAGGGGACCTTCAGGACGATCTGATTGAACCCCCTCATTTTGCAGAGGCAGAAACAGGCCCGGGAATGTCAGTGACTTACCCCAAGGTCATCTATCTCCAAACCCTGGCCTTGGGCCTCCATTTCCAGTCTCTGATTTCTCACCACATTGAGTAGCAGCCATGCCTGCCCCCGCACCCCAATTAAAAGGGAAGATAGCCACTCTGGCCTTTCTGACATCCCTGGCTATGGGCTCTTATTTCTCCCTTTCTTTGTCTGGCTTGGCTTTTTTCCCCTTATGCATCTTCCTGTTAAGTCTTTCGGGTGAGTATTTCTGGGAAATGTTGACCAGAATGTCACAAAAAGCATGTCATTATGTCCACTTGAAACCTTGCTAAGTACAATGTCTGTCCAAGTCCAAGCAGGGGAATGAAGAGGCCAGCACCGAGGACAATGGGAGGTGGGGCCTTTATAGCCCATTGCTGACTGCTAGGAGCTTTGAAACACTCCATCTTTGGGGAGAAGTAGGATGTGGGGCAGGGAGAGACTGCTCTGTCCCCATCTTGATCCACAGGAAAAAAAAATAGCCAAGCCCATTCCTTGTCCTCTCCTTTGGGCTCAGGTTTTTGTGTTGGGCTTTAGAGCCAGAAGGAGCTCTCCAGAGCATCTACTCCCACCTCATTATTTTACAGAGGGGGAAACTGAGGCTCAGAGAGGGCAGAAGACTAGTCCAGGGTTGCACAGTAAGTAATGCGCCTCGGGATTCAGGGCCACACTGTTTGCCTCCTCCTTGTGGGGCAATGAGAGTTCTGGATTTGGAGCCAGATGACCTTGCTGAGGTCACTCTTTTCAGACCTCAGTTTCTCCCTCTGTCAAATGAGTGAGCAAGGTAGATAGGGGCATGGACATAGAGAAGGAAGGGCCATCTGAGCTGGCTGATATCTTCAGTTCTCTGGTTGTAAGCCCCATTCCTCCTCCCGGGCTCCCCTGCCTCATTGATGCCACTCTGGTAGCGGGCTTCTTACCTGGCCCAGTCCCTCTGAGGACAGCGAGCCAGGCTCCCATCTCAGTACTATCTGGTACATATGTCTGCGATTCTGGAGTCCCACATCGGGCATCTTGGGGTTGAGACTTCAGTTCTAAGCTAGATTTCCTGCCTCTTGGCCTCCCCTCCAGTATCTACCCCAGCATTGGACAAGTTTTGTGTCTTTCTCACTAACAGAGTACGAAGAGGCCAGAGAAAGAAGAGCCATACAAGGAACCTCCTGGGCTATCTGAGTCTTCTGAGGAATGACTTAATGATGAAGCATGCAGTGCTAAGCAGACAAAGACAAGAAGCCCTTGCCTTTCTCATAGGGGGAGGAGAGAAGCAAATAGATATTTGTTAAGCACCTACTATGTGCCAGGCACTGTGCTCAGTGCTTTACGATTATCTCATTTGATCCTCACCACAACCCTGGGAGATGGGTACTATTATCACCCCCATTTTACAGATGAGCAAACTGAGGCAAGACAGAGGGTAAGTGACTTGCTCAGGGTCACACATCTAGAGAGCCTGAGGCCAGATTCAAACTCAGGGCTTCCTGACTCCAGGCCTAGGGCTCTATCCATTGCCCCTCTAGGGCTATTGATGGTCTCACCCTTTCCAAAGTGACAGGGTCATTGATTTGATTCCTACTTCCTAGAACAAAACTGGGAGAAGCTGGTAAGGGTGGGAGGACCAGGTAACAGGAAGATGTCCATGAGATGTAGTCACATGACTAGGGTCGGCCTAGAGGGGCACTGACCACTGGTCAGGACAGCATGGCTTCCCCAGGGAGGGAGCTGGAGGTCCCACTGAGAGGGAGCCTCTCTGGCAGATCAGAATCTGCCATGTCTCAGCCAAGAATTATAGAATCAGGGAATCTGATGGCTGAAAGGGGTCTCAGTGGGCATGGGGAAAAACTCCTACCTAGGCAGGGAACTTCACATCCTGAACAAGTGGTCATATAGGTTCTGCTTGAAGACCTCTGGTGGCGGAGAGCTCACTACCTTCTGGGGCCAAGGAGAACAAATCCACTCCCTCAGGACACTCCTTCAAATGATCTGAGACAGAAATCATTCTCCTCTAAGCCAGCACTTTTCCAGGTCCTTCCCTTTGTTTCCTTCTGGCGGTGACCAGTTGCTTCTCCATCCTGGTCACCACCCTCTCTCTATACTCCCACTTCTCAACATTCTTCCAAAAATGCCGGGCCTGAAATGGAAAACAGTCCCCGAGACAGGCCAGGCCCAGGGCAGGCAGGGCAAGCTTGGCACTAGCCCCTCCCTTGTATCCACCATATCTAGAACTAGGAGGTAGAGGATGAAAGCTGCAGGACTGCAAGTGGCTTTAGAGACCATTGAGGCCAACAGAGGGGGGAAACTGAGGCCCAGGGAAATGACTTGCTCAGTGGCACACCACAAGTGAATATCAGTGTCAAGGTGTGATCTCAGGTCTTTGACTTCCAAACCAGTGTCCTTTCTCTGGGCACGGCCAAACCCACCAGGTGCCCTAGGAGTCAGCCCCCATCAGAGAGCAGAAGCACCATGGCTTCTCTCTTTAAGCTGGTCATTGGTGCTAAGAAAGCGATCCCTCTTTCCCTCTCTCTGTCGCTATCTTTCTTTTGTCTATCTGTCACTTTCTCTGTCTCCATCTTTGTCTTTGTCTCTGTTTGTCTCTGTCTTTCTGTCTCCTCCCTCTCTCTGTCTCTCTATTTGCTTGTCTGTCTCTCTTTTTTTTGGCTAGGCAATGAAGTTTAAGTGACTTGCCCAAGATCACATACCTATTGAGTATTATATGTCTGAGGTTGTATTTGAACTCAGGTCCTCCTGACTCCAGGGCCGGTGCTCTATCCACTGCGCCACCTACCTGCCCTTCTGTCTCTCTTTCTTGCCCTTCCTCTCCATCTCTTTGTCTCTCCCTCTCTCTGTCTCTCTATCTCTTTTGGTCTGTCTGTCTGTCTCCATCTTTGTCTTTGTCTCTCTTTGTTGCCTCTCCCCCTTCTCCCTCTTCTTCTCTGTCTCTCTCTGTCTCTTTCTCTCTTCCTCTCCATCTTTCTCTCTCCCTCTCTCTCTGTCTTTTTCTCTGTTTTCCCTATTCCCTCTGCCTCTCTCCCTCTCTTTTTTTGTCTTTCTCTCCCTTTGTCTTTGTCTCTGTTCGTCGTCTCTCCCCTTCTCTTCGTCTCTCTCTCTTCTTCCCCATCTCTCTGTCAGTTTGTCTCGTTCTGTTTTCCCTATTCTGTCTGCTTCTCTCCCCCATCCCCGTTTCTTTTTGTCTGTCTCTGTCTCCCTTTGTCTGTCTGCCTCTGCCTCTGCCTCTCTCCCTCCCTCCCAGTTGAGCTCCATCTAGGCCCCAGCACTGTGGGCCGCTCTCCAGCTGTGATTACAGCACACTGATGCCTAATTGTCTCTGGAGCCTTCCGGATGGACACTTGAACCTGGCTGGGATCAGGTTAGATGCCTCTGTAGCCAGCCCAAGGCCTGCTTGGGTTGCTCAGGTGGGCTGGGTCCCCTACCCCTACCCCACTCCATCCTTCCCACCTAAATGGAATGAAAACTGGTTGGTGCCACTGAGGATTTTGTCCCTAATCAGGTGCAGTTAGAAACAGCAACCAGAGTGCATGAGGAGAGCAGTCCCCAGCCAGGCCTCTTGCCACCCCTGCTGGCACCCTGCTTAGGACCAAGAGGGGCATCTGGCTGCTCTCAGTAGCAAAACAGGCTGGATGGCTCCCCGAGCTCCATGATCCCTGCCAAGGAGTGAGCAGTACTGGAGAAAAGTTTGCAGAGCTTGAGAAAGGCCTTTAAGAGGGCAGCCAAGAAGCATTTATCAGATACTTGCTATATTCTGGGTCCTGTGCTAAGTCTGGGGGCCTAGGCCCAGGGAAGCTCATGGGTCAGTGCCCTGCTGTACAGAATAACTGCATTGAGCTGGATGAGCTCAGAGGTCCAGGTGACCTGTGGGCCCCGTGGGAAGCAAAAACGGCCTGCTTTGGAGTCCAAGGCTACCCACCAAGCCAAAGGTGTCAAACTCAAATAGAAACTATACACAAGGAAGGAGCCATATATTGACTTCGAAAACCACATATTAACATCATCTATATCTTATTGTATTTTTATTTATTTTGTTAAATTTTGCCCAATGACATTTATATGTGGTTCAGGTATACTCGGGAGTGCTGGGGGCCATGTGTTGAATGCTTTGGCACCAGACCGTACTCCCAATTTCAGACCAGGCCTAAGATCGGCCACTTTCGCCACTGGAAATGTTTCTGGAATAGAAAGGGGCTGAGATGCATTGCAGGATCAGGGGATTTTAGAATTGGAAGCAAACTCAGGTTGTTTGGCCCGTGGAAATCCTGAGCAAGCCACTTGCCCCCTCTGGGCCTCAGTTTCCAAAGTTGTAAAATGGGGTCACCACCTGTGCTGCTGTGGTGGCCTGAGGAAGGAAGGGGCTTGGGAATTCTTCAGGGGCTAGAGAAATAGGAATGATTGCCTCAGTTCTAAAGCTGGTGAAACTATGTGCTAAGAGCTTCACAAATTCTCATTTGATCCTCACTACAGTCCTGGGAGGTAGGTGCTGTTATTATCCCCATTTTATTGGTGAGGAAACTGAGGCAGATGAGGTTAAGTGACTTGTCCAGGGTCACACAGTCAGTGAGTGTCTGAGGCTGCATTTGAACTCAGGTCTTCCTGACTCCAGGCTCCAGTGCTCCATCCACTGTCCCACCAGAGAATAAAATAATAATAATAATAATAATAATAATGATAACAGTAACAACAACAACAAATATTTATATAGCACCTGCTATGCTAAGCACCTTACAATTATTATGGCATTTGATCCTTACAACAGCCCTGGGAGGTAGATGCTATTATTATCCCCATTTTAGAGATGAGGGAACTAAGTCAGAAAGAGGTTAAGTGATTTTTCCCAGGGTCACATGGTTACTCTGAAGCTGGATTTGAACTCAGGTCTTCCTGACTTCAGGCCCAGTGCTCTATCCACTGTTCCACCAGATAAGAACTACTAGCATTTCTATAGGACCTACTAGGAGCCAGACACTGTGCTAAGCACTTTGAAACTATTATGTCATTTGATTCTCACAAGCACCCTGGGAGGTCGATGCTACTATTATCTCTATTTTACAGATGAGCAAACTGAGGCAGACAGAGGTTGAGTGATTTGCTTGGGGTCACATAGATAACAAATGCCTGAGGCTGGATTTCAAATCAGGTCTTCCAGGCCCAGTGCTCTATTCACTGTCTCTATTAATAATAATAATAATAATAACAACAATAATGACAGTTACTCATTTTACATTTATACAGTACCTACTATGTGCCAGACACTGTGCTAAGCACTTTCCAATTATCATCTCATTTGGCCTCACACTAACCCTGGCAAGGTAGCTGCTATTATGATCCCTATTTTACAGTTGAGGAAACTGAGGCAAACAGGGTTAAGTGACTTGCCCAGGGTCAAGTAGCTAGTAAGTCTGAAGCTGGATTTGAACTCAGGTCTTCCTATTTCCAAGCCTACTATTCTATCCACCTAGGTGCTTCTAGGTGGCTGAGATCTCTTTCCACTCTAAATTTGTGATGCTAGGAAGGTGCTGACCTACTCCCAGCTGATCCCCTAGATGGAAATAGTAAGGAGAGAGAAAGGAGATTAAGCCACCTCTACCCCGGCTATGGTTACAAAGCTGTCCTTCTTCTCCAATCAATAGGTCATTCAGAGGACCCTGGAGGGGAGCCCAAAGCACCATGGCCTTCGCGGTCCAACCTCTGTAGCTCAGCCTAACTCTTGCTATGGCCTAAAATGGCCAGCCACACATAGAGCCCACTGAGCTTCAGAAAACCATAGCTGGAAGGGGTCCTAGAGATGGAAGCATTGTACAGGGAAAGAGCAATGGCTTCAAACCCTTCCTTTGCTATGACCCTGGGTTTAACCACCCTGTGCCTAAGTTTCCTGTGTTAAATGAGGGCATTGGACCAGATGGCCTCCAAGGTCTCTTCTGGCTCCATCCACATCCAGGGTCCTATGTATGACCTTGGGCAAAGTCATTCCCCCTCCCTGGGCCTCGGTTTTCCCCTCTGTAAAGTTGAGGGTTACTGTTGGTTTGGCTCAAGATCTCTTAAGTTCTCTAACAGCTTCTAAGGTCTATGATGTTATACCCAATTCCTACTAGGTCCTGGGGAAGGTGCATTCCCATCCCACATGGGCTGACTCAGTCTTTCCAGTAGATGGCGCACAAAAACCACTTGGGCCTTGTTTCCTCATTTCATAATCATTTATTAGAGTAGCCAAGACACGGTCCTAGTGTATCATTGGGAGGTCTGGGCAGCAAATGCAAATGCAAGCAAATTAAACTGATGATCTGGGGCCTCAGGGCTGGCTGGCCTGGACTATGGAGGAGGGGGCTTCTGCTTTGTTGGCCCATCTTCTCTTGGCCTAGGGGGAAGGCCCAGCCAGTGGCCCTCCTAGGTGACTTGGTCTGTGGCTTCTCGGTATGGGATCGGGCTAACATTTCCGTGCTGCAATAGTGAAGGGCGGTGGTGGGGGGCAGA
The DNA here is from genome assembly GCF_900497805.2 of Vombatus ursinus. Classification (NCBI taxonomy): domain Eukaryota; kingdom Metazoa; phylum Chordata; class Mammalia; order Diprotodontia; family Vombatidae; genus Vombatus; species Vombatus ursinus. The sequence goes on along the minus strand of NW_020944183.1, from coordinate 947,908 downwards.
GGGCTGCTCTCCCTCTCTTCCTTGGGGACCTGGCCCTTCCACTCACTAGTCTGCTCCTTGGGGGCCAGGGAGCCCCAGGGAGGCCAGACCTCGGCTGGCCAAGTTCCTCTGAAGAGCAAGTGTTTTTGGTGGGAGTTGCAGCACATGCAGCCGATGCTTTGTAATGTATTAATTAAACTGGGCCCTTAGTCCTCACTGCTCTCTCAGATCCCCTCTCTGCTGTCACCCCTGACCCCTGGTTGTCTGGATATGGTAGTTTCTTCCTAATGTCCAACTTGGAAAGGAGTGGGAGTGGTCCTAAATAATTACTCTTTACTGATGTCTTGCTGTCCTGGGCTCTTAGGTTGGTTGCCCAGCCCCTGGCCACCCCAGGTAGATTTCAAGATAGTGGACAGTCTTCACCCAGCTGACCTACCAAGAAGGCTGGATCTTGGCACCTTGAAGGGGTCAGCTCTGACTGAGCAGATAGAATAAGAAAATGCTCAGTACCTTGGCAACGTGGTGTACGCCAGTGTCCAATTTCTAGAGGGTGTTACCCCTGCACGCCCCAAGACACACACGAGATTGTGGGTAGCTGTTTAACAAGCCCTGTGTAGGGCCCCCCCCCCCATGCTCAGGGCTTTGACCAGGGCTCAAGGTTACGGATCTGGGCTAGAACTGGATTGTAGTCCCAGGAGGTGATAGAGGGTGCCCCTCACCAAGTCTGCACCAGGTTGAGAATATTCACTCCACACTGGCCCCTTCAGAGCTCAAAATTGCAACTTGGTGGTAGAGTCCAGCCCCAGGAGCTGCCTGGAGAGAGTGGAGAAATTCCTGTGCAGGAGACAGTGTGTGACCCAGGGCTCTGGAAGTTGAAAGGCTCGCAGGAGGGGCGGCCACATGGGCCCAGGGAGAGTAGAGTAGCTATTACTCTGGGTCCTCAAAAGGCAGGGGCGAGACGTCAGGAGAGTAGTGGCTAGGGATGAGGGGGTGAGGGAATAAGACAATCCAGGTGTGGGGGTATTGGGGAACAGCAATGAGGGAGGGAGGGAAGGAAGGAAAGTAGGTTAGAGGCAAGGTGAGAAGAAGGAGAGGAGGGAGAGAAAGAGGTGGGCAGGGAATGACAGAGGGAGGGAAGGAAGGCAGGAAAGAGGGAGGGAAGGAAGGAAAGAGGGAGGGACGGAAGGCAAGAAAGAGGAAGGGGGGTTGGGAACCTGGCAGGGAGCGACAGAAGCCCTGCGGGAGGGACGAAGTGAGTGAGGGAGTAGGGGGATGAGGGAAGGTGGGATGGGGGAAGGGAAGGAAGGAGGCAATGGAGTAGGAAAGGAGGGTGGATAGGGTTGAGGGAAGGATAAGGGAATAGCAGGAAGGTATGGAGGTGGGAAAGGAGGAAGAGAAGAAGGGATGGAGAGAAAGAAGGGGAGTGGGGGAGCAGGAGTGAGGGAAGGAAAGGAGGAGGGCAGGTGGGAGGGAATGAGGGAGGGAGGGAAGGAAGAAGGGGTTTCTGTCTGCACCCTGACCCTCTTGTGGGCAGCCTTCCCTTCAACTTTGTCAAAAAGAGCTTTTCTCCAAGCCTCAAATCAAGTCACATTCAGAGGACAAGCTGGCCCAGTCTTGACCTGAGGGAATGGAACCCTCTCCCCAAAGTTGATCAGTTGTGGGTGCTGCTGTGAGGGAGGTGCTCGGGGATGGGAGGTGGAAAAGAACAAATAAGCACCCAAAAGTCTCTGAGAACCGAAAGAAATTGGCTCAAGGTGACTGATGGACGTCAGGCTTGGTCTTCTGAGAAAGTGGTGAGGAGGGCTTTGACTGGTCCTCTCTCTCTGGGCTTGGGGCCCTGATGGAGTAGGGTGGAGCACTGGCACTGGCACTGGCACTGTCCTGTTTAGAGTTCTTGCGAGGTCACAAACAGTGGGGTCCACGTGATCGAGTGGGAGTGCTACCTGAGGGAATGGGGGCCTCTCTGATGTCCATGTTCCTCAGCTGGTCCTGAGTGATGGAGCTGGGACTTGGATGGAGCCTCTAAACCAGGCTTCCTGGCCAGGACACCACAGTCAGAGCTACTCGGTTCCGTAGTTCCTTTAGCATGGGGATCAGCTGGGCATTGCTCATGCCAGCAGCTGGTGTCCCGTTGACAGCCACAATCTCGTCACCACACCTGTGGGAGGAGAGAGATACATGTGCACAATGATCAAGTCACTTGCCACTGCCAACAGCTCTTGGGAGAGTGAGGGCCACTGACAAAGGCCTGAGGGATAAACCAGCTGCTTCCAGGGCGACGGTTGTTGGGTAGAACAATTTACATCTCATTTACATACAAGTATTCAGACCCCAGAATCCTAGAAGATCAGAACTAGAAAGGGCCTCTGTTTCTCCAACTGTAAAGCAAGGAGGTTGAACAGATAATTCCTAAGGGTCTCGATTCCCACTCTGACATCCCGGGATCCTATAACATCGCACTTTTCTCTTTCGAATTACTTTCTCACATATTCAATTCAGTCCTACAATAATTCTGATTCTCAAAAAAAAAAATAAAAATAAAAATAAAAATAAATAATTCTGATTCTCCCCTCCCCTAGGCCACTGGTTGAAGGTGCCAGTAGAGTTGGACCTCAGTTTGCCTTCTGGACAATCCAGGTGTAGTGTATGTTGGATTTAGCATCAGAGGTGCTGAGACTGAATCCTGGTTCAGAGCCTTACTAGCTATGGGACCCTGGGTAAGTCATGTCCTCTCTCTGGGTCTCAGTTTCCTCATCTGTGAAATGATAGGGTTGAACTAGTGATGACAAAAGCCTTTTCCAGCTTTAAATTGATAAACCTATGATCCTGTCCTGTGACAGTGTGGTACCGGGGTTTGAACTCAAGGCATTTCTTAGGTCCCTTCTGGGACTATAGGCTCGTATCTCTAGAGCTGAAAGGGACCACCGAGTCCAGCCTCCTGTCTTTATAAAGCAACTTGTCCAGGGTCACTCAGCTAATAAGTTGCTGAGGCAGGATTTGCCTTCTGGATGTGGCACTTTGTCTCGGTTTCTTTATGTGTAAAAATGAGGGGGCTGAAAGAATCCTGCATAATCTTCCTCTCAGCTGCCAGTCTTCATGACCCTTGGTGGGGGAGGAGGAGTGGTAAAAGGAACAACCATCCCAAAAGGGAGGAAAGAAGGGGAGGAGAGAGGAAGAGAAGGGAGGGGAGAAGAGATGAGAGGAGAAGAGGGAGGGGACCAGCTGCCTGAGAGAAGCAGTGTGGTGTCATGGAAAGAGCCTGAACCTGGGATTTAGGAAGCCTGAGTTCAAGTTTTGGCTCGGTTGGACCCTGCATCTCATCTGTAACATGGGAAAAGAAAGGGAAGGGAATAAGCATTTTTATAGCACCTACTATATGCCAAGCACTGTGCTAAGTGCTTGTAACAGATCTCATTTGAACCTCACAACAACCCTGTGAAGCAGATGCCATTATGATCCTCATTTTTACAGATGAGGAAACTGAGGCAGACAGTGGTTAAGTGATTTGCCCAGGGTCACAAAGCTAGTGAATGCCTGAGGCTGGATTTGAACTCAGGACATCCTGCCTCCAAGACCACTGCACCACCAGCTGCCTCTGGATGCTAATATCTGAACTTCCTACCTCCCAGAACCACTGGGAGGAAATTGCTTTATAAATTTTGCATTCTTATAGACACAAGAGTTATTGGTGGCACTTTGCTCTAGGGCAGGGGTTCTGAAGATGGGGTCCACAGATCCCCAAGGGGACCATGGAAAGATTTCGGAGGTCCATGAACTGCAATGGGAAAATTTTGGTTTTCAATAATCACTAATGGAAATTGAGCTTGTCTTTAAATTATGGATGATTCTGAGAAGGGGCCTCCCCAGCCCGCCAAAGGGGGCCATGAGATAAGAAAGATTAAGAGCCCCTGCTGAAGTAGTGGGTTTTGGGAGAGTGAGCAGTCAGTAATCCTGGTTAGTGGAAGTGTAATTGGAGATACTGTGAATGTTTTTAGAACGTAACTGGTTTTCCCACCTTTAGTTTCTTCCCTCACTAACCCCATCTTCCCCAAAGTTGCCAAAAGTCTCCTAGACATACACTTCTGACCATGCCTCTCCCCTGCTCAAACACCTTCTGTAGCTCCCCTAATGCCTCTAGGATCAACTCAAAATGCCTCAGCCTAGCATTGAAGGCTCTCTAATCTGGGTGCAACCATTTGGGACATAGCTCATATTTGTCCCATTATGCCCTCGACATTCAGGACAAACTGGACTAGCTGATCTCAAGCTTGCCATGCCCCCGTGTATTTATACATGTCACCTCCCTTCCCCCTTCGCATGACTGGCACACGTTCATGCCTTAAATCTACATCCATTAAGGCTCAATTCAGCTGCCTCCTCCTCCATGAAGACTTCCTTGATTTCCCAAGTTAAGCAAAATCTTCTCTCCTGCCTTCAATTTTCTTAAAGCTCTTTGTCTGAATCTCTATTTCCCAGCTCCACTGCCACACATCTTGTTTCATACTGACCTGGGTACATGTTGCCTCCCCTTAGTAGATAAACAGTGCTTTGAGGGCAGAGCCTGGGGAATGGTCCCATAGTGCCTAGCATCGGCCAATGCACAGAGGTAATCACATCAGCACTTGCTTAATGAATGAACGCAGTTGACTCTCTCCCATCTCCAGAGTGAAATAATTAAGTTAGAGGATCTCTAAGACCCCTCCAAGACTGAAAGGGCTGTTACCTTTGGGGTGGTTCTACAGAGGCCCACAAGATAGGCAAGGAAAAAAAGCCAAACAACAAAAATACAATCTTTTGATAATCTGAAGAGTTCAAAGGGATTCCAGAGCACGATGGGCCATTGAGGACAAACCTCATTTTTCAGAGGAGGAAACTGAGGCCCATTGAGGGGAAGTGACTTACCCAAGGCCACACACATAGGATCCTAAATCTTGAGCTTGAAGGGACTTCAGAAGATATTAAATCTGACCTCCTCATTTTACACATTAGGAAACTGAGGTTCAGATTGGTGAAGGCCATCTAGTAATAACCAGCTGCGCACGCAGGCGTCCCCTTCATAATTTCTGAAAGGTAGTTGTTTGGTCTTTGGTGGAAGAACTATAACAACTGAGGAAGTCCCTATCTTAAAATTCAGACTTTCCCGTTTTCCAACACTACCACTTGCTAGGAAGTTATTCTGTACATCAAACTCTAACTCTAATGGCCTTCCCTACCCTTACAACTACTGTCCATTGATAGTTCTTGAGATCCACACAATTAGTTGACTCTTTCACATGGGAGGTTTCATGTATGTGAAGACAGCTCTCATGGCCTCCCTGGGGACCCTTCTCTAGCTCCTACTGCTCCTCCAGCAACCCAGATCCCAGACTATTCACTCTCCCAAATATCCGAGCAACATGGTACCAGTAACTCACATGTCTATAGAATTTGAAACTTTGTAAAGTATTTTCCTTCCAGTGGTCCTGTGATGTAGGAAGTATGGGTGTTAGTGTCCACATTTTAGAGAGGAGATGGCCATTGACACTCAGGAATGATATGTCAGAGTCAGAACTTGAATCCAGGCTTTCTGAGTCCCGGGACCAGGACTATTCCCATGATACCACACTGCTTTTACTCTTGACTGAAGAGCTAGGCCTATCCTTCAAAAACTCAAGGAGGATTGTTGTTTTTGTTGTTCGTTCTTTGTTTTGATGGCTTGAATTGCAAGTGAATTGGATTTAAGTGAGGCAGGGCTGTGCAAAGTCACCAGCCTCACCCTCTCCTCCAGAGTCATCAGAGTCCAGTGGCAAGACATAGGTCAGGACAACTAGTGATGAGCCCGGATGCAGTGGGAGACCTTGGCCTTTTAAAACTAAGGTCTTTCCCAGGTCTCAGTTTGTCTGAGGCAACACCCATTCGGTGACTAAAGGCCAGGTAAGAACTGAGGCAAAAGACGGCTTAATTTGCCTTCAAAAAAGAATCAGTCTGGGAGGGAAAGAACCTCTGAGTCTCTGGCCAGGACAGACTCAAGGAGGAACTCAGGAAGGGGAGGGAGGCAGGACTAATGTTTTGCCCTCCCAGGGTATATGACAGCCAAAGAGTCAAGCAAGGACTGCTAACAAAGAAAGCCAAAGGAACTCAGGAGAGGCAGAGAGAGGAAAGCTAAAGTTATGTTTGATATTTTGGTCTGAGTATATTTTAAGGTTTCTTTTGGGTGCCTCAGTCAGCACAGTCAACATAATGGAAAAAGTCAGAGTGCCTGAATTCTAATACCTCCTCTGGGCAACTCTCTTAAGACTGTTAAGTTTATATATCCAAGAATAACTTTCCATGTGAAGCTGAATATAGTCCTACGGAGGGAAAATTGACTTTCAATGAAATAAAGGACCTCCAAGCATTTCTGATGAAAAGACAAGAACTGAGTAGGAACTTTTGAAATGCAAACATAAGAGTAAAAAGAAAAACCTAGAAAAGTAAACCTATTTGAGCAATCAGAAGGGGGCAGCATGATGATGCAGTGCTAACATTCCAACGAGGGAAACGAAACAAAAATCCCTTCAGAACCTTTCTTAAATGGGAAAAAAAAAACAAGTCCTAATGGTATAGATTAATCCTGTCCTGAGAATCTGACCAGAAGAATGAGAAAAAAAGAAGGGAATGGAACCAGTTCCTCATAATTCAGTTGATTGAGAAGAAGATTATATGAACATGGAAGAAGGGGGTTGGAGAGTGGCTTCAGATGAACCTCACTCTCATCTGAAATGGACAAAAGAAGGTTGAACAAACACAGTTTGGTGTGGAAATACACCAAATTTAGTTCAGGAAAACAGGGATATGGGAATGGCCAAGAGGGAGGATAATACTGAGGAGGGAAAAGTCACAAGCAAAACCAACTTCCAGATCCCAAAGAGGGGACTTAAAGGGAAAAAAGCAAAGCAAAGAGCTAAACTAGAAGGTGCTACCCATCAATTGGGGAATGGTTGTGGAATGTGAATGGAACAGCATATGATTGTATAATGTGAAATTGTCTCTTTCATCATTTCACTGATACAGAACAGGGAGAACAATCCATACAAGGACAACAACACCTTAAAAGAAAAGAACTTTAAAGGCTTAAGAACTCTGAGCAGTAAGATGGTCAATGATGTCTCCAGAGGTCTCATGAAGAAGCCTCCTGCCCACCTCCTGCCACAGAATCAATGGACTCAGGGTACAGCAAGGGGTAGCCATTTGGGGGCAGGGCCACCAACTACTTTCATTTGGCTATCCTTATTACAAGTTATTTTTCCTCTTCATTTTTTAAATTGTGTGTGTGTGTGTGTGTGTGTGTGTGTGTGTGTATGTGGTAGCAGTAGTGGTGCTCCCCCCAAAGGGAGAAGAGAACTGAGGGAAGTTCAGAGGGAGGACACAGAGACAAGCAAGGCAGTTTTAAAAGTAATGTGGAATTTATTATCTACTTTTTTTTAAAGCAAGTGGTATGAAAGAGAGATGCACAGTTTCATAGAGAATCCTCTTTTTGTGTTCTGCTACATGTACGAAAATGCTCTTTTTTGGTGTTTCAGTTCAGAATAAAAATACGTTTTTTTTTTTCAAGTACAAAAGAAAAGTAGTTTGGAGCCCTGCTGTGAAGGGCTTTACATACCAAACAGAGAAGTTTTGTATTTGATCCTAGAGACAAGATGGAGTCACTGGAAATTCTTGAGTAGGGGAGTAACAGGGTCAGAAATGAGACAGGGCAACCAACAAGGAAGCCCTTGGAATAGACTAGGCTGCAGGTGATGAGGCCCTGCCCTCCAGTGGCAGTAGCATGAATGGGGAGGAGGGGAGACAGAGAAGTTGTTAAAAGTTCCTAGGGAGGGGCCCCACATACTTACTTTAGTCTTCGATCCCGGAAGGCTGGAGTGCCAGGAACGATGGTCTTGATAAAGAAAGGCTGGTTGCCTTTGGACACCTCGAAGCCCCCTACGATGCTGAAACCCCAGCTCTCATCAGTGTTCTTATGCAACACAACATCTTGGCACAAATGGAGGGCACTGAAGAGGGAGAGAGCACAAGAGAGAGATGGCATCGTTAGTCCTTACTGGCTGAGGTCCCCTGGCCCTGGCCAGCAGCACAGGCTTAGGTACTGTCCAGCTGCTGACAAGCGTTCACCAAAGGCCTGGAGTGCAAACAGCTTCAAATGAAGGTCTTTGGGCCTGGAAGTGACATTAAGAGACTGTCTTGTCAAACCTTAATGTTTGACAGTTGAGTAAATGTGTCCCCCTGAGGCTAGTAAAGCTGTGTGGAGTAGTAGAAGGTTTCCATGTGGAGTCAGGAAAACTTGGGTTCAAATCTCACCCCCCGCTTCTCCCTTTCCCTCTCCTTCTCTCTCTCTCTCTCCCTCTCTCCTCTCCACTCTCTCCTCTCTCTCTCTCTGTTTCTCTCTCTATCTGTCTGTCTGTCTGTCTGTCTGTCTGTCTCTCTCTCTCACACACACACACACACACACACACACACACACACACACACACACACACACACACACACTGGCTGTGTGGCCCTGGGCAAATCACAAGCCTCCCTGAACCTTAGTTTTTTTATCTGCAAAATGGGGATGATAATGTCCCTGGTACCTACCTAATAGGAGTTTCAAACCTTCAAGTGCTATATAAAGTCAGTTATTGTTATTATTGTTTTTGTCTGGCTTTGGGATTACAGTGGGAGAGACAATATCAGTGAGGAAGCTCCCTCTACCATGCAGATTGGCATCTGCTCTGAAAGTTATGGTCTTGGAAAGGTTGAAGTGAGCTGCCCAGGGTCACACAGTCCATATGGGTCAGAGGTGTGGCTTGAACCCAGGGCTTCCTGGCTCTCAGGCTTGTTATCTTCTCCACTAGGCCGTGTTACCTCTATTTTTATTATTATTATTATTATTATGACTATTACTGCCCAAGGTCACACATCAAGTTAGTTAGAAAACCAGGACTCGACCCAAGTTCTTGCACCTTAGTTTCCTCCTTTGTAAAATGAGGAGACTGACCTGGCTGCTTTCTCTGAGGTGCCTCAGACTCCTCCCTTATCTTCCAATAGGTAAGCTCATGTACAGCCTGTACCTTAATGTTAGGCCCAGCTCCAGGGAACTTAGCCATGGCACTTTCTGGGAGAAGTATAACTTCCACACCCTCTGAACCATTGGCACTGAGCTCCTGGGGCTACTGACAGATTGGGGAGAGGGGTGGGTAGGGAATGCCTTCCACTTGGAATGGTGCTGACAGGGATTTCTGGGAAGGAAAATGCTTCAGACAGGAGTGGTGCATTTCCCAAACATCAAGTCGCTCTAGAAGAAAGTAGGATTTCTTAGCCTATTTTATGGCTGGGGAAACTGGGGTCATTCCCTGGCTATGGGTAGGAGGAAAGCATGGGGCCAAGCTACTCAGTATATTGGTTTGGAGTAAGACCAGAAGTTCCTATTCTGGCTCTGACACTGACTAGGCGTGTTATGCTGGTCACATTCTTTACCTTTGTCACCCTTGGTCTTCTCATCATAAATGAGGTGAACAATACTATGATTAACCCTGAAGGGCTATTGTAGGGAAAGTCAGCCTTATGGCCCCAGAGAAATGGGACCCATCACTCTTGGCCAGAAGCCACTGGCCTCCTCAACACATGTTCCACACAGGAATAATCACTGGGGGCAGCCTAAATCTCATGACTCACAACCCCTAGGCTAAGTCCCCATGTGACCCTATTGAAGTCAATTCATTTTTCTGGGCCTCAGTTTCCTCCTTTGTAAAATGAGAAGGCTGGATGGGCTGGTCTGTCAGGTTTCTTCTAGAGCCAACATTTGATGATCCAGAAGTCCTTTACTATACCTCCAAAGTTACTAAACTTGTACCTACCCTTTGACCCAGCAACAAGGCCACTAAGGCAGAAAGAATAAAAAGGAATCCCTATGTACAAAAATATTCATTGCAGCTCTTTTTGTAGTAACAGGTAAAGAATTGGAAACTGAGGGGGTACCCATCAATGGGGGAACGGCTGAACAAATCACAGTATATGAAGGTGATGGACTACTCTTGTGCTGTAAGAAATGATAAGAGAGAGTTTTGGAGAAACCTGGGAAGATTTGTATGAACTGATGCAGAGTAAAGTGAACAGAACCAAGGAGATTTTGCAATAACAACAGTATTATAAAGACAAAACCTTTGAAAGACTTAGGAATTAGGATGAACACAAGGACCAAACATGATTCCAGAGGACTCAGGATGAAATCTGCCACCCATCTCCTGACTGAGAGGTGACAGACTTAGGAAGCAGAATTTTTGGTCATGGGCAATGTGGAAATTTGTTTTGCTTAACCATACATATCTGTTACAAAGGTTTTCTTTTTTTTCTGGAAGGGACGTGGAAGGAAGAGAAAATAGATTTTTGTCAAATGAAAAAAAAATTAATATAATTTAAAAACTATTTTAAGCTTTTTTCTCTTTCTGGGCCTCAGTCTTCCTATCTATAAAATGGGAGTTTTAATCAGAGTTCTCTGAGGTCTCTTCTAGTTCTGAAATCCTAGGCCTTACTTTCTAGATTCATGGGGTGGGAGGAGAAGAATAAAGAGAAGAATATGTATGGTTTCATTGCTGCAGCACCCCTGGGAAGCTCGAGGATGACCGTCTTGTAATGGCAGTGGTGAAACCAAGGCCCAGAGATGTACGGCACCATGTCAGGTATATAGGAAGGGAGTAGAGATTTGGAGCTCAACCTCGTGGCTCAGTCTACTGAAGCCCTAGGGGGAACATCCCTCTATCCTTCCCTGCTCACTAGGATGAATGACTCAAGTATTCAAAGACAAGTGCAACTCCCAGCCCAGAGACTGGCCCCCTGGGGGCAAGGTGCTGATCAAGGGAAAGCAAAGCCAGAATGGCAGAGGTTCTGCCCCATTCTCACCTGGGGAGCCCCAGCCACGACAGCCAGAGGGGAGACCAGCTAGGACCGTACTCCGCGGGTGAGTCTTGGCCACCTGCCCAAGGCTCCAGGCTCACAGGTGGCATCAGGATGTCCAGGGCTTTCAGGACGATGATGGTCAAGGCTGCCTGGGACTTGAGGACTGCCACTGCCTCTTGGTAGGAGAGCGAAGTCAAGTCTATGCCATTGATGCTTAGGAGAATGTTACCTGTAGAGTGGAGGAGTGGGAGGTGAGAAAGACTGGAACAGGGGAAGCCATTGTGGATGGAGGTGACTGGGGCACTCGCTCCATTGGAAAGTCAAGTGTGCCCCTGTACCAAGAAAATTTTAGTCTGTAGGGCATAGAAGTGAACACAGCTTCAATATCCTTTAGTCCAAACTCATTTTATAGGAGCCCCATAAAGTGGAGTGGCTGTTCTGACATATAACAGAGTAAGGTACAGAGCTAAGATTCAAACCCAGAACCTCCCCTGACTCCCAATCCATGCTCTTGACAACTATAGCCCAGATGCTGAGAACTTGGGGTCTTAGAGAGCTGTCCAGAGTACAGTTATTCCCTCCACATTGCCACTTTTCCCCATTGCGTTTTTGCTACATTACAGGTCGGCATAAATTAAAGGAGAATTTTGGGGGAGTTTTGTGGAAGCCCCAGACGACATGCAAAGGCCAGTAGATGACACAGAAAAAGTTTGGAAACTGAGAAATGCCAAAAATGTATGTATAGCACTGTATAATATCAATATATTTTATTTTTTTTAATACCACAATAATTCAGACTTCTTTTCTGGTTACGAGGGAGGGCCAAAATATTCGATGTGGATTTTCCAGATTGCAGGGGCAATGTGCCCCTAACCCCCGTGATGCAGAAGGGATAACTGTACTAAGGTGATTGGTAAGTGTCCTAATGGCCACAGAATCTTTGGGTTGCTAGCTTCTTCTTTGTCCCTATCCCACCCTACCAGGCGTCGCACTTGCTTATGTATAGGTCTTAGCTTCTCCCAGTACCACTCCCTCTCTCACACATATACTTGAAGGAAGTGGGGATATTTTAGCTGAAGAAGAGAAGGTTCCAGGCTGAGGGGGAGGGATGAGGCACGGGTGGCATTCCCATGCTCTTCTCCAGTGGTTGAAAGGCTCTGTTTGTCCCCAGAAGGCCAAGCTAGCAGAAATGGGTGGAATTTGCAAAGAGTCAACTTTAGCTTCTCGGGTTGAGCCCCCTCACTTGACTGATGTAGGAAGCTGAGATCAGAGAGGGCAATTCACTCACTCAAGGTCACATAGCTAGGGAATGCTGGACCTAGGATTCATGCCCTGGCTTCTTGATTGAAAAGCTCTGGCCTCTCTGCCTTTCTAGCAGAGGCCTCAGATAGGATGAGCTACCAGAGGGGAAAAGGCTGGTTGGCCTGAGGGCCAGAGAAATGGACCTTGGAACTGAAGGGCAGTGTTGTGTGCCCTCCCCTGCCCCGCCCCCCTCCTTTCTCCCCATTACCTCTCTGAATGCGGCTATCCCGGCAAAGACAGCCCACAGGCTGCACGCTGGTCACATAGATGGGCACACTGTGTTTGCCTTCCCGGCCGCCCCCAATCGTGATGCCCAGGGACTCTTTCACATCTTTCCTTATGGTGAGAGTCTTCTCCTGGCTCAGGAAGCCAGCAGGGGGATCCTCAAAAGAACAGAGGAAACTTGGGGAACCACTTCCTTCTGGCTGACTCAGGCTTACAATGTAATAGGCTTGAAGGATAAACTGGGTCTCTAGGCAAAGGCCTCCAACCCAGGACCCAGGGGGCCTTCCGAGTGTGGCCAGTTTCCCCACCCTACCCTCCAGCTGACTGGCAGTATTGGAGGATTATGGGATCATGGGATATAGATCTAGAAGAGAACTGGAGTCCAACTCTACCATTTTACAGAGGAGGAAACTGAGGCCCAGACTAGAGAATGATCTTGTAGAGCCAAGATTAAAACCCCTACGGTGTTTGATGTTCTATTCTGGGCTGTTTCAGGGGTGATAGAAGTACAGGCCGGGACTTACCTTGTAGAAAGCTAGGGGCCGTGGGTAGTGCCCCAGCTCAGGTTTCCACTGAGGAACTGAAATTGGGGGAGGACTGTTCCCATGGCTGAGGCTGATGTGGTTGCTGGTGCCACTGCTGCTATCGCTTTCACTGGTCCTGCCCCCACTTCTGCTGGGCCTCGAGCTGCCCAAGTCTGTCTCCATCTCCATGATCAGGCTGTCTCGAGGCCTCAGGACCACGAAGTGAACTCTGCTCTCACTGGTCTGCCAGGAGTAATACAGGGAGGGGGGAAAGGCTGAGAGCTAGGTAGAGCTAGGCTAGGCCTTGCACCCTCCTGCAAGGCCTTGGCCAGTTGGCTTAGATTGAGTGGCCCATTCATTCATTCATTCAAACGTGTTTTTTTGGAACATGTTAATTTCACTCACATCACTTCACATTAATGACATATAACTTCATGCATACAAGAGATGAGCCCACCCCCACTTCCCTGAGGCAATTGAAAGTGGCTGAGATGCTTTGCCCTCCCATGATCCTCCGTTCCTCACACCTTCTTAGCAGACCTCTCCTTCTGTCTCCTCTTTCCCTCCAGTTGAAGAAGATGTATATCTGTTCCTGACCTGGGCTAATCCCTTCATCCACATTACCCCCTTCCTCTCCTCCTTCCTCTTAGGCCTTGCTCTAGCAACTATTTCCTGTCCCTTGTACATTCAATCTCTTCCTCCATGTCAGCACCTTTCCATCTGCCTACAAGTAATTTCAGGTCTCCCCAAATTTAAAAAAGCCTCAGGTTCCCCCGCCCCCAAAAAGGCTCCACAAAGCTTTAACCCAGCTCCTGGCCCATATCTCTCTTCCCTTTCACAACTAAATTTCTTCTTTCTTTCTTTCTTCCTTTCTTTCTTTCTTTCTTTCTTTCTCTTTCTTTCATGTAAAGACAGTTTTCAACATTTGTTTTTATAAGATTTTGAGTTCCAAATTTTTCTCCCTCTCTCCCTGCTCCCTCCCCAGTACATCAAGCAATCTGACAGGGGTCCTAAATGTACAATCAAGTTAAACATATTTCTATATTCACAACTAAATTTTTTTTTAAAAGCTGTTTCCTTCTCTCCCTCACTGCCCACCATTCACTTTCTACTGTTTGAAGAATCACCAAAATTGAGTTAGAAGGGACCTCTGCTGGCTGTCTAGTCCGACCTGCATGCCCGCTGAATCTTTGGTCCAAACTAAACATTGACAGCTCTTTTAACCAGCCTTTTCAGGACGTGGATCCAACTTCACCCTCTGGCCTCCTGCCAGTATGAGAGCCTTTATTAAACTGGGCTGCCCACAACCAAACGTAAGTTGTTAGATATGCAGAGTTTAGGAGTACTTCTCACCTTCTTCTGGGGCCTTTCCTAATGCAGTCCAATGTTTAATGAGCTCTTTTGTCTACCATGTAACACTGCTGGTTCATAGGCCCACTAAAGCCCCAGATCATTTTCAGACAAACCACCATCTAGCCATGTCTCACCATCTTGCATTTGTGACATTGATTTCTTGAGCCCCGATGCTGATCCCTACTGAACTGCATCTTCTCAGCACTTAGCCCAGTGCTCCAGCCTGTCAGGACCCTTCCGGATAGGCAGAGGGCTCTGCAGCCATCCAGTCTGTTAGTCCTCCCTCCCAGCACAGGGCCAAGCCACAAATGACGCCACCATTGGCCTCCACTGAAGGCCTTCTGCAGGGCTGACGTTGAGCCATGAAGAATGGCTGTTCTTTGGTTCGGGCCAACTCATTACTCTTGCAAAGTTCACCTCCAATGTCACTTCCTTCCACATATCTTGTCCACATCAGTGATGGCATTTCACCTTGGACATCACAGAACGCTATGTGTTTTATTTCTCTAGTAAACGGTGAGCTCTCTGAAGACCAAGGCCTCACCTTGGCTAAACAAGGCACCTTCCCCCCGATCCCTGCCACCTAGACCTAGCAAGCCCTACATGGTGCTCAGCAAGTTTTGGGGGGAGACTCAAAGGTTAAAGAATATCCACTTTCTGTCCTCATGGGGTTCTCAGACAAAGGCTCAAATGGATAGAGCAAATGTAACCTGGAGGCCTTTAGTGAGAAGCAGCTTCTTGTGGGTGCCATTTGGCATTAGAGTGGGGCTGGAGAGGTGGAGAAGGGAGGAAGGCAATCCTAGGTACAGGGACCCCCAGAAGCAAACTCTCAGATTCACTGGTTCTCTGGCACGTTAAGGTTTGCCAAGGACTTTCCTCTCACCAGCTGTAGTACAGAGAAAGAGCAAGTTTTAAGTCTTTATTTTAGAGAAGGACAGAAAGGTTAAGTGATTTGACTAGACTCTAGTCTAAGCTAAGATATATCAGAGCCATGATTTGGGTCCAGCTCCTCAGATTTCAAGTTTGGGCCTTTTTTTGTCTACTGCTCTGCCTCCCTACTCGCTTTAGCAAGAGACAAACCCAGGCCAATGAAGAGAATGTTCAGAGGCAAGTCAGGGTTGATTTCCTGGTGGGGACATAGGGCTGTAGCCTGGGAGGGCTCAGGGTGGGGAGCAGACAGCAGCAGGGTCTCTCAGCCCTAAGCCACTTTCTCTGCCTGGGTCTCAGAGCCTGGGCTCACCAATGTCAAAGGGGCCTCTGGGATGTCACAGCAGAGACACATTTTGGAGCCTCTGCAGTAGAAAAGCTTGGGGCCTCAGCACAAATTCCAGTTATTTCACTAATGTGCCAAGTGACTCTGGGCAAGTCCCCCTCCCCCTGTCAAATATTAGCCAATATGTTGTCATCATCACCATCCATCACCATCACCATCACCAGCACCATCACTATCACCATCACCATCACCATCACCATCATCATCCATCACCATCATTATCATGATGCTAAATCTAAAGCCAAATGTTACTGGACAGGCCAAATCACCCTACCCATGGTTTTGGGGGGTGCAATGGCCTCACTCTACCCCCAGTGGGCCCCAAGCCATCTACCCCCCATAACTTCCAAATTGTGGCCACCAAACTGTCTACCCCTGGTGAGCCCCAAACCATCTACCTCTGGTGGACCCCAAACCATCTACTCCTCATAACTTCCAAACTGTGGCCCCCAAACCATCTATCCCCTGGTGGGCCCCAAACTGTCTACCCCTGGTAAGCCCCAAACTATCAACCCCTGCTGGTCCCCAAACCATCTACCCCCTCATAACTTCCAAACTGTGGCCCCCAAATCATCTATCCCTGGTGGGCCCCAAACTACCTCCTGGTGGGCCCCAAGACATCTACCCCCCATAACTTCCAAACTGTCTATCCCCTGGTGGGCCCCAGACCATCCACCCCTGGTGGGCCCATAGCTGTCTGGTCCATTTGCACAGCCTTCAAGAACCCAGAGTCTCCTTCATGACACAGGTAAGCATTTGCAGATGAACAGAATGGAGAACCTAATTATCCTGTCTTAGTCCCTTTGGAAATAACTTTAACTCTTTTCCTAATCTAGGAGAGGAAAGACAATTTGTCCTCTCCATAAAGGAAGAGCAGCTGAAGAAATGCTGTGCAGGACCATGTGCACATAACTAGGAGAATAATGGGCAGCTAGGTGGCACAGTGGGTAGAACACTTGCCCTGGAGGCAGGAGGACCCGAGTTCAAATTCGGCCTCAGACAGTTACTAGCTGCGTGACCCTGAGCAAGTCATTTAACCCTGTTTACTTCAGTTTTCTCCTCTGTAAAATGAGCTGGAGAAGGAAATGGCAAACCACTCCAGTATCTCTACCAAGAAAACCCCAAATGGGGTCATGGAGAGTCAGACACAACTGAAAAATGACTCAATAAGAACAACAGCAAAGCAGAATGACAGGCACTTACTATCAGAGTGATAAGATTGCAGCTTTCAGTGGGAGAATGTTCTGACCTAACTTGCTGAAGGGTAGGAGGAAAGGGTTTGCTATTTCTGGAGGCAATCCCAGGGCCACCGTGTCAGCTGAGGGACCACTTTCCTCACACAGATAGGTGGAGACAAGGCTGGACAGAGCAAATGGATCCTCAGAATGAATGTGTCATTCTCTGGGTGGCCTTGATGAACTTATTTCACCCTCGAGTTCTCTCTTTTATGGAAAATGAGCGGGTGGAACTAATTGTAAACCTGTTTTTGTATCCTGGACCCCTCAGGTAGTCTAAGGAAGCCTGTGGACCCCCTTTAGAATAATGTATTTAAACGCATAAAAGAAAATAAATAGTATTACGAAGGAAACAAATTATTATCAAATATATGTGTATATATATGTGTGTGTGTGTGTGTGTGTGTGTGTGTGTATGTGTGTATACACACACATATCCCAAGTTCATGGATCGTAGGATAAGATCTAGAACTCTAAACTCCTTTCCAAGTGTGACAGATCTTTGATCTCCAGCTAGCAGGGACCTTGGAGGCCAACCAGTACAAATCCCTCACTCTACAGAGGAGGAAACTGAGGCCCAGAGAGGGAAGTAACCTGCCCAAGGTCACTTGGAAGGGACCTCTGAGGACATCGAGTCTAACAGGTCTCAAAGTGTGTTCTGCAGATCTCTGGGGGGTCCCCTAAACCCTTTCAGGGGGCAGATGAGGTCAAAATTGATTTCACAATGATATTGAGATATTATTAAATTCTCTTCTCTTTTCCAACTACATATCTATGTGAGGTCAGATTTTCTTCATACACTTCAACCAAAACAGTGTAGCACCACAGACTGTAGGCAGAAGCATCTCCTTGTCTTCTGTTAAGTCAGACATTAAAGAGATTTAAAAAATATGTACAACAATGCTACACTTCTCACTAAATTGTTTTTGAAAATATAATTATCATAAAAAATATAATTATCATAAAAATGTTATTTATGTTAATATATGATGAATTTATTGCTGCTATTTTAATGAATGAATAAATACATATTTTAAAAAGTATCAATTCGCATTCCTAACATGGTAAATATGAATACATATAACCCACATAAACAAAAGCTCTTTGGGGTCCTTAATAATTGAGAACCACTGATCTAATCTCCCTGCCCCCATTTCACAAAGGAAGAAACTGAGGGTAAATGCCCTGCCAAAGGTCACACAAATATAAATATTAAGTGGTGTGGCAGGGTTTGAACCAGATTGGGTCGTGTCTGTCTCCAAAAACAGGCTGCCCCCAAAGCCAGTGACTGGCTGTGAAGCTAGCATAACTATAAGATCTCTGTCTACTATAAGTATCTGTACTAGGGAAAGGGCCTGTATTCAGAAGCCCAAAGTCCCACAGAGATCAATTTCTCTATGTGCCAACAGTCGTTTCTCCCTTCCATGGCTCATAACAATTACACTAAGTGATGCTTTGTGTTACTGATATAATAAGTGGGCCTTCTCCCCATGCCACCTGGCTGCTGGTGTGGCCAACAGGCTTCTGTAGCTGTATCAAAAGCCAGGCCCTGTACCCACAGGACCTGTCCTCGATCCCCACCTCTGTCTGCCAACTGGGTCTCAGTCTTAGTCTGATGTCCTCTGTCAACATGGCAATGACTCAGTGGGGTAGAATGCCAGAAGAACTGGCCTAGGAGATACTGTCCAAGGTATCTCCTAGTTTTAAGTATCCTGTGGGGATCAAGAACTGATTGGGCACTGGAGTGGCCAGAGAGCTTGGAGCAGGGGTTTGGACAAAGCCCTTGAAAAGGTTGAGGATTTGGAGAGGCGTGGGGTGGGAAGGGAAGGCAATGAGCACAAGGTTATCATGAGGTATCACACAGAGAGAGAGCTAGCCTTTAAGTCAGGAATGCCTGGGTTCAAATCATGCCTCAAGCTCTTACTAGCTGTGAACCCTGGGCAAGTCCCCTCCCTTCCCTTGGCCTCAGTTTCCTTCTGTGTACAATGAGGGGGTTGAACTTGCTGGCCTCCAGCTTTACCTCTAGATCTGTGAGCCTATACTTTCTTTTCGGGGCTCAGTTAAATCCTTTTCCAAATCAAGAGCTGTTCATGCTAGGACAAGCTACCGCCCTAAGGCCAGGGAGGGGTCAGGGTTTTCAGAGGAAGGACAGGGAAGCACTCTGAGCCCCCCAAAATACTACCTAGCTTATATAATGCTAGTAATACTTCCCACTTTCCTAATAGTTCAATAAACGTTTTCTTCCCATCTGCCCTGGGAGGTGGATCAGAGGGGACATTGAGGACTGAACCAGATTAAAATGTAATCAGGAACGAGGTAACAAAATAAAAATACAGTAAAACATAGATAGATAACATTATATTTGAAAACTAAGTCAATCTGCCACCCTCAGGGATCTTTATGTATGGGTTAGTGGGCCTCCTTTCTATCTGAGTTTGATATGACTGAAGTAGGGAATACAAGTATTATCACCTCCATTTTACAGATGAGAAAACTGAGGCCCAGAAAAGGAAAGTGACTTGGTCAGGGTCACACAACAAGTAACTGGCAGAGCTCGAGCCCAAATCTAGATCTCCAACTTTCCCACTGACCTCTCTTTCCCTGGAAGCAGCACCTTCAGGTCCCACCAGGCAGCACTTTCCCCTCCACCCTCCAGCCCAAATCATTTTGAGATTTGAACAGCAACTATACTGCTTAGCTAGCTGCCCCACCTCCTCTGACCACCAGAAAAGGAAACTTACCCCAGGCTAGATGACCACTTGATAAGGAATACTGTTCAGGTATAGGTTGCAGTAGATGTCCTCTGAGGTTCCTTCCAGCTCAAAGAATCTGGAACTAGGGGGCAGCTAGGTGGCGCAGTGGATAGAGCACAGGCCCTGGAGTCAAGAGGACCTGAGTTTAAATCCGGCCTCAGACCAAACAGTTGACACTTATTAGCTGTGTGACCCTGGGCAAGTCACTTGAGCCCAATTGCCTTAAAAAAAAAAGATCCATCTTGGGAGGGGATACAGTGGATAGAGCACCAGCCCTGGATTCAGGAGGACCTGAGTTCAAATCTGGCCTCAGACACATAACACTTACTAGCTGTGTGACCCTGGGCAAGTCACTTAACTCCAATTGCCTCACCAAAAAAAAAAAAAAAATAAGAATCTGGAACTAGATTTGGAACTAGATCTGGAAGCCTGATTTCTTACAAGGGTCAGCTGGATGACTCTGGAAAAAGGGGTGAGGCTGATGACTTTGTGCAGCTCTGCCTCACTTAAATCGAATTCACACTCAAGTTAGCACTCTCATGATATCATCATCATGATATCATCAGTCCTCTTTGAGAACAAAGGACAAACAATAAAGGTCAGCCACATAATGACTGATCACCAAATAGGCCATGGGCCATGAGAGCCAGAAGACCATCTGCGCCAATTCCCTCATTTTATATAGTCGAGCAAACTGAGGGTCAGAGATGTCCCATAGCCGGGTGAGTGGAGTTGGGTCTTGAAGTCAGGTCTCCTGACTCCTGGGTCAGTATTTTATAGTAACACCCCCTGGAGTCTTGGCTGACAGTGAAGAACTCTGCATTCCTGTATCTCCTAAGTCTGTTCAAACCTCAGAACACCCAGATTAGTTTCCACAAACACTGGCCAAGTTTACGGCCGTTCCAAGACCTCTCAGGTTGCCACATCTTTAGTGAAAAGGACAAACTCTCAAAAAGCCATGCAATGCCACTTGAGGATTGGACAAAGATACGGCAAGAGTTTGGGGTCAAAAATATACAAATAGGGAGTCCCTAAGTGGTAGCCCTGACAGGCAGGGTCCATTTGAATAGCAGCTGTTTTATGGAGAACAGTATGTGGACAACCAGAGAGGGGCCAGGAACTTAGAGGAAGGAGGCTGGTCTCCCCTTCTTCCTTAAGGCAATGGGGACAAAAGCATCCCCAGAAGAGACATCTCAGGTGAGGGCCCTCCCACGATGGGTTCTGTCTTCTCCAGTGATGTGTTACCCTCTCCAATGGGTTGCTGTGTTAAGAAAGGTTTGGCTCTAAACTGGTTTCTCACCTCCTGACTGACCTCCTTTCTTCTTCTTCTTCTTCTTCTTTTTTTTAATTTGGCTAGGCAATGGGGTTAAGTGACTTGCCCATGGTCACACAGCTAGTAAGTGTTATGTGTCTGAGGCCGGATTTGAACTCAGGTCCTCCTGAATCCAGGGCTGGTACTCTATCCACTGTGCCATCTAGCTGCCCTTAAATATTTATCAGCTCACATTGCTAACCATTTTTTTTTTGGCTAGGCAATGGGGTTAAGTGACTTACCCAGGGTCACATAGCTAGTAAGTGTTACGTGTCTGAGGCCGGATGAACTCAGGTCCTCCTGAATTCAGGGCTGGTGCTCTATCCACTGCGCCACCTAGCTGCCCCTAGTTCCAGATTCTTTGAGCTGGAAGGAACCTCAGAGGGCATCTACTCCAACCTATACCTGAACAGTATTCCTTATCAAGTGGTCATCTAGCTTCCATTTAAAACCGCCAATGATGGGCAACTCACTACCTTCTAAGAAAGCCCATTCTAATTTTGGACTTCCTTTTGGGGATGGTTAGCAAGTTGCCCTTACATTGAGCTGAAATTAGCCTTGCTGTACCTTCCCCTCCCCTGCCCTCTGAGGTTAGGCAGAAAAAGGACAATCCTTCCTCCACATGAGGGCCCTTCAACCATTCCCAACAAGACATCAGCCTTGGTTTGAAGGCCTGCAGTGATAGAGAAGCCACTATGTCTGTAGGCAGTCCTATTCTATACTGATAGAGAAGCCACTATGTCTATAGGCAGCCCCGTCCCACATTAATGGAGAAGCTACTACATCTATAGGCAGCCCTGGCCCACATTGGGATAACTCTGTTCTGTTTGTTAGGGAACTGTTCCTCTTAGCAAGCCCAAAGCATCCTCAGTACTTTGTCATGTTCAGGACACACAGGGAATTAATTCTAGGTTCAGCTGTGGGCACCACATTTTAGTTGGGAGGTTAACGAGCTAGAGCATATCCAGAGGAAGGCATTGAGCCCATGTCATGGGCAGCATTTGGAAGAATGGGAGATGGTTAGAGGGAAGAGGAGATTTAGTGGACACATGATGGCTGATTTAAGTAGCTGGAGGCCTGTCATATGGAAGAGGCATTAAACTCATTCATCTTTGGTCTCAGACGACAGAATGAGGAGCAGCAGATAGAAGCTGAAAAGAGGGAAATTGAGGTTTGATGGGGGCAGGAATAGGGGGAAAAACCAAATTTCTGAATTGGTCCAACTGTTCTGGAAACACTTGTAAATGGTGCTAGAAAAATCACTCAACTTCAGTATATACTTTTTGACCAGTGGTAGACCCCCACAGAGCTCAGAGACAAATAGAAAGCTTCTATCCATCCAAAAGGACTTACAGAGACACTTTTTAATGGTAGCAAAGAGCTGGAAACAAAGTGAGTGCTCATCGATTGCGGAATGTTTGTGCGTGCCATTGGTGACAGGGGAACAGAAGGGAATATTAGTGTGTGTGAGAGATCATGAATGTGGAGAATTCAGGGAAACTTGGGAAGATTCTGAACTGAGGCAGGTTTTATCATGAGCAAAACCAGAACGACCTACAAAATAACCAGGTTAACACGCAGATTGCAATAATGCCAAGAGAACAATTGTGACTTTGGATGACTAGGAGTTAGAGCAGACTTCTCTCCTCTTGGTGAATGGTAGGTGCAGAATGAGGCACACACTGTCCTACAGGTCAATGCTTAGCTGTGCTTCTTTGGTGTGAGGGAGATTTGAAGTGCATGTGGTGGATGGTGACATTTGGAAACAAGCTTTAAAAAAAAAAAAAAGCATTGATCAACCTACCGCAAAGTGAAATCAGCTGCCTCATAGGGGAGTAGGCCCCTCCTCATTTGAGGTCCTCAAGAAGAAGCTAGATGACCATTTGTTAGGTATATCATATAAGGGATTTTTGTTTAGGGAGCTGAGTACTCATAATCTGTGCTAGCTCAGTGATGAAGACTCGGCCATCACATCCATTGGGTCTTTCAGTAACCAGGGATGGAGATCATCCTGGCCAAAGCACCTGAACTCATCCAGGGCAACTCAGGGTTTTCTTGTTCTCTCCCTGCTTATCTTAGGGATCAACTCTCCATTGGCCATTTCTGTTCTGTCCCTCTTGGTGCAGAGGTAAAGGAAAGACAACAGAAACTAGAGAAGGGGCTAACTTTGTCTCTTCTCCATCCTCTGTGCTCATCCCCAGGTGGGCCTGCCACCTCCAA
Organism: Vombatus ursinus; assembly: GCF_900497805.2. NCBI lineage: Eukaryota > Metazoa > Chordata > Mammalia > Diprotodontia > Vombatidae > Vombatus > Vombatus ursinus. The sequence continues at coordinate 924,836 of NW_020944183.1, read as the reverse complement.
GGAGTGCTCCCTTCCCTTCCTTTCCCTTTGTGGGGCCTCTTTTTTCTCAGTTTCAGTCCCAGGTTACAGAGACAGCCCCTCCATGTCTATCCATCTACCACCGCGCTGGTTTCTCAATGCCAGACATCCAGGCTCTCATCCACAGCTAGAAGCATGAAGCTCAGACTGATTACCCCCTTATATGAATTGTCCCTCTTCCTTCTCAGAATCACTTCCACCTAGTCCATCAGTCCCCTAGGCCGTTCCACTGGGCCCACGGAAACACTCACTTTATTGGTAATAACCCCCTTTCATCCTCAGCCTTCCTTTCTTCCACTTCCCTTGGCAAAACCACAGCCCTGGCACCTCTAGGTGGGCACTTGCAGCTGCTATTTATTTCGCTACCCCTGCCCTCTCCCCCGACACATGGGGCCACTCCTGGCTCCTTAGTGGTGCTTCTCATCTCTTTTTCTACCAGGAAACTTCCCCCTCCTAAGGGCTATGCTATCTGTCTTTACTTCATTTTTCCCTATCCTTGTTCCTAGCATTGACTGATCTCCAGGTCATTCTCCTAGCTTTTTCTTAAAAAATATATATATTTTCTGTTTTTATAATCACTTTCATTTCAAGTATAGCTCTCTCCTTCCAATATTCAGCAAGTCATTCTTTGTAGGAGCTAGGGAGAGGGCATGGGCCATGGGAAACTACTGGGGGAGGATCTCCCTCTACTGATGTAGATTGGCTCTTCCTTCCTAACTTCCAGTCTATGAGCTTCCTGGGACATTGAGAGGTGAAAAAATTTGCTCAGGGTCACATAACCAGTATGTGCCAATGGTGGGACTTGAACTCAAGTCTTCCTGGGCTCAGAGACCAGATCTCTATCCAGTAGGTCAAGTTTCCTGGTACTAAATATCTTATAGGAAGGACTTTATCTATTTTTAGCAAAGCCTTCTAAAAAGGAAGAGAGGGGGGAAAAGGCAGTTCATCACAACCAATCAACCAATGTATCGATTGCGCCTTGACAGGATATGCAATATTCCACACCCATAGTCCCCCACCTCTACAAAGAGGTAGGTTTGCATTTTCTCAGCCCTTCTCTGGGGCCAACACTGCATTCGGTTTCATTTTTGTTCCCTCCATTTACTGGGTTGTCGACATTGTGTGCATTTTTCTCTAGTTCTGCTAACTCAGCTCTGCAATAGTTCACCCAAGTCTTCTCAACCCAGCTCTGTCAGTGACTTGAGTGCTAGCCATTCCTTCTCCTGCTGTCCTCCTTGGGGACTTTGGTATTCTTCTTGACATTCTCTTTGACAACCTCAACACCCTTGGCCTCCCCATGGCTGGTGACTTTATTGCTTACCCCACCCAAGCTCACCCAGGGCCTGTCCTCTAGGTTCTGCATCCCTGAGAACACCCTATCATCTGGTTCCAGGGCTGCTAAGATGCAGAAGAGAAAGTCATTGAGTTGGATCACGTTGAGTTGATTTCACTCACTCTGAATTCATGGTACAGAACATCAGCTGGGAGCCAATCCAACCCTTATCTCACATCCCATTGCTACTGTTTCAAATGATTCTTCTTTCTCCTCTCCACCAACTGCCCTCCCACATGGAGAATGGATGACCTCTACTCCCACTTCACTGAAGATATTGCGGCCATGTGCTATGAACTCCGCTGGCTTCCCCACCTCCACTCTGCAGACTTTCTTGACATCATAGAGCAATGGCGACTCTTAAGTGCTCGTAGAATGGGAGATCTCCCTATTCCTCATTAAGGGCTAACCCCTCTCTAGCCCATTCATCCCTCTGTCATATAGCTTCAGGGTCTCCCTTGGTCTGTGCTCCTTCCTCTCTGGCCACAAACATGTTTCGGTCTCTGCATCCCCACTCCCCTCCTAGGATTCTCTGGATTCTTCTAGCCCTGTGAGTCACTGCTCTATCTCTCCCTTCTTCTCTCACTGCTAAACTTGGACAAGTTGTCTCCACTCATTATCTTTACTTCATTAGTCCCCACTCTCTCCATCATCTTGCAATCAGACTTGCCCCCCCCCCCACTGTGCTTTGCAAGGTCACCGATGACCTTTCAATTCCCCCAAGCCAATGGCCTTCTGGCAGTTCTCATCCTCTTTGGGCTGTGTGAAACTCATGGTGCTGCTGTCCAAGTCTTCTTATCAAATTCTCTTTCCTTCATCAGCCTCAGAGATGCTACACTCACTCTCCATCTCCTTTGGGTGCTCTCCTGACACTCTCCCCATTGGCAATCACCCCATGGCTAAACTTCAACTCCCAAGTCTACATTGATGCCACCTGAAGTTGCATACAGCTAGGGTCTATTTGGAGAGTGAATAATGAGACCACTTCAAATGTATTCAAATTGCCACTATTTGAAGGTATACTTATGTAAAATATGGTCATTGGTTGCAACCCAATGGGATTTGAATAATGCAACCTCTTCAGGGGGGATTCATCACTCAAATATATCAGGAATCCAGCTGTAGACAGCCTTGATCTCTCCCCTGAGCTCATCTCCAATGGCTAACAGGGCATCTCTACCTGACATGTCCCCAACCAAGCATTTTTTCTTTTTCCCTAAATCTGCCCCTCTTTCTGACTTCATTCTTTCTAGTGGTGGCCCCACCATTCACTTTGGGTCCCATATTGATAACCTGAGGAACTTGGACTCTTCCTTTTCTGTCCCATTCAGTTAGCAAGTCCTATGGATACCACTTTGGAGAATCTCCCATCTCTTCCTACTGCTGCTATTCTAGAGAAAGTCTTTATATCCACCCCCTTGGACTGTAGGAAAAAGGCCCTAACAAGTCTTACTGCTTCAATCTTCCACTCTCCCTCAACCACTCTTATACCTTTTCCAGAATAATCCTCTTCATGCATGGATCTGTTTGTGTTATTCCACAGCTCAAAAACTGGCCCTCTCTTGCCTACCCAGTAAAGTTTTTCAACTGCTCTTCTTGTCATTTCAGACCCTCCATGATCAGACACTACCCCTAACGTTTTTAGCCTTGTATCCTCTTCATCCACTCAATAATCCAGCCAGCCTGGACAATTCTCTGCCTCCCAATCACTAGGGGTGCTCTCCCACTTCAGTGCCTTTGGACAGACTTTTTCCTAAGCCTGGAATGACTTTCTGTCCTATTTTTGGCCGCTGAGTTCCCACCCATCCTTAAAAGTCTATGGAGTCAATGCCACCTCCTCCAGGGAGCCTTCTTTGCTAGCCCTGGTTGGAAATGATTGTACTCCTCAGACCCACACAATGCATTTTGTTCTATGTCTTTCTAATGCATGTTTCATGTAATGTCATAGATTATACTTAATTATGATGAAGGAAGCTACTACTTCTACTTGTACTACTACAACTATTACTGCTATTACTACTATTACTACTACTACTACTACTACTACTACTACTACTACTACTACTACTACTACTACTACTACTACTATTACTACTAACTAGACCATAAACTCCATGAGAGACAGGGGGCACATCTTATCTAAACTTTGCATCTTCCCAAATACGTAGCAATGCCCCATGAGATTTTGCAAATGCCCACCTCTTGCAAAGTGTAATGCTTGGTGGCATTGGGCATCACAATGGAGTCTGCCCTTGCCCACAAGGCAGCATGCAGTAGCGGAAAGAGCATTTGTGGTCAGAGGACCCGGATTTGCCTCCTAAGTCTGTGTGATCTTGGGAGAGGTGACTTCCCTTCTCCTGGCTTCAGCTTCCTCATCTATGAAATGAAAGGGTTGAGCCAGGTAATCTCTAAGGCCCTTTGCCAGCTTTAAATAATAACAGCTGACATTTTATAGGATCCTTTATGAAGTGAAAAGAGTTTCACATGCAATGACATACTACTGCAGGTATTATTCCCCACCCATTTTACAGATAGAGATATTGAGGGGTTAAGTGATTGGCCCAAAGTCACACAGCTAGTAAGTATTGGAGGTAGGATTCAGATCTAGGAATTTCTGAGTCCTGCTCCCTTGGCCACCATCCCGGGCTTCCCTGCCCCTCCTGGAAATGGCCAGGCCACCACTAACCTGAATGATCTGGGCTGCTGTCTCTGGTGTCCCCTGTCTCAGGTCCTGCCCGTTGATGGAGAGCACTTTGTCATTTTGACTCAGCTTTCCATTCTTGGCTGCCAGGCCACCATCCAGCAGGTCTAGGATGAAGATCCCAGCCTTGCCAGCCTTGCGAATCAGTTTGATACCCAGGGGCTGCAGCCGGTCCTTCTTCATCAGGGTGACATGCACTATCTCCCCAGCCCTGCTGGGAATTGGGCTGTCATCTTGGAGTGGCTTGTTCAGGAAGCCTTTCTCTTGCAAGATCACCAGCTGCAGCACAGGCCCCGCCTGGCGGAGCAGGGAGATTGCTTGAGAGTGGGTGACATTGCTGATGTTGATCCCGTTGACCTAGAAGGAAAGACAATTTGCCAGGGGACCCCTTCAGACTCTCTGACTTTCTGGGCAACTTTCATCTCTCCAATACCATCATCAAAACCTACTGCTTCCTGGATGGAGTAAGAGCAAGCCCAGTTGACCGAGAAAAACAAGGAGAAGGCGAATCAAGTTTTAGCAATGCATCCTACACATTGCCAAATCCTGCCCATTCTTTCTCCACTGCATTCTTCCTGTTTGCCCCCTCTTCTTCAATACTCTTTGTTCAGCCACCTTCTTTATCAGCCCTTCCTCAGATTCTGTCAATAGCTTTCATAATTTTTTAGTTATTTTTCAAACTTATCAGTTTATTTGTTTATTCGTTTATTCATTCATCTATTTATTTATTTATTTTATTAATCCATTCATCTATCTATTCATTTCCTTCTTGTTTATTTCTTTGTTTGTTTTAACAAGCATTTATTTTCTCTTCCTTTCACCTCTCCCTAATGGGAGGGGAAAAAAAAGAAAAAAAAAGAAAAGAAAAAAAAAAACAAAGCCTTGGAATACATATGCACAGTCAAGTAAAACAAATTCTCATATTTGCAATAGCTTTTTAATGAACCTTCTTTCCTTCAGTTTCTCCCCTCCCCAATCCATCCTCTGCATAGACACCCACATAATTTTTCTAAGGCACAGGCATGTCTAACTTGTGCTCGAAACCTTCAATGGCCCCTTATTGCCCACAGGAAAAACAAAAACAAAAACAAAAACATCAGCTCCTCAGCCTGGCAACCAAGGCCAACTATAATCTGGCTTCAATCTATCTTTCTCATCTCACACTACCACAGGAATTCTCAGCCTGTACTCTCCCACCTCTATGCCTTTGCTGAGAGTGGACTCGTACATCCCCCCTTTTCCACTGATGAACTCTTTTTCTTTCTTCAGGGTTTAGTTCAAGTATTGCTTCTTCCATGAGTCCTTTCCTAATCCTTCCCCCAACCCAGGAAAACTGTGAAATACCCTGGACCTCCTTAAATCTCTCCTTGTACTTTGTCTGGGCCTTCCACATGCCCCTATTAGAATGTAAGCCCTGTGAGAGTAGGGATCATGTACTGTTTCATCTGCACCTAACACTGCACATAGTAGGTACAAAGGGACCTAAAATCAAGAGTCCTGGGTTCCAGTCAGCTGGGTTATCTTGGGCAAGTGACTTCTGCTAGCCACCACTTCAGTTTGCTTATATGTAAAACAGAGATAAAAACCATCCTACAATTGATCTCTCAGGCTTGGGAGGAGTGTGTGTGTGTGTGTGTGATACACCTCCATGTACTCTCTAAAAGAGATTATTGTTACTGCTGTTGTTATTGTTGATTGGGTAGGGAAGCATGAACCAGGCCAGCATCCCAGCATCCCATGGGCCAGGGAGGAAGATGCTCACCCACCTCGAGCACATGATCTCCAGGGGCCACTTTGCCATCCATGCCCAAGGGGGTGTCCTGGTGGACCTCCTGCACAACAATGTTGCCCAGTGGGGTGTCCTTGCCCCCGACGATCCTCATCCCCAACTCCTTCTCAGGGTTATCCCGGGAAATTTCCACGATGACGGTTTCAGCCACAAGACTGTTGCTGCGAGTCAGGTCTGATGGGGTAGGGGGGGACAAGAGAAAAGTGATTAAAGTGACCCAATGGAGGGGAAAGTGTCTGCTTCTGAGGCCCTGCCATCCAGGCCTCCATCATCATTTTCCTAAACTACTGAAGTGGTGTCCTAATGGGCCTTTCCACCTCCCTTTCTTCCTCCCTCCCACCCAGTCCTGGTTGCTTAACACAGGTACTCAGGGAACATTGGTTGATGGATTAGGAGGACGTGAGTGATTTGACCTAGAGTTACTGGGTCATACAAAGTGTACCTCCTAGAGGTAGCTAAATGGTGCACTGAGCCTGGAGTCAGGATGACCTGAGTTCATATCCTGTCTTGAACATTTACTAGCTGTGTGACCCCGGGCAGATCATTTAACTTTTGTCTCAGTTTCCTCAATTGTAAAATGGGATCATAATAGCACCTACCTCCCGGGCTTATTATAAGGATCAAATGGGATAATATTTGTAAAACCCCTTAGCACACTGCTTGGCTTATAGTAAGTGCTTAATAAAACACTTGTTCCCTCCTTCTTTCTCCCCTGTTCTTGAGAAGTGGCCTGAATATTCTGGCCAGAATACCTTTCTTATACTCTGTGGTCTCATGGGCCATTCTGAGGCTAGTAAAGACCAAGGAACATGATGTCAGTCTTCTAGATTACAAAGAGTAGGATTCTGGGTGTTGGGCAGAAGAAGGCATCCATGCAGAAGGCCTGGCAGGTTTAGTCTGCTTTCTCAGGCTAGGTATCTAGGTCCCAAGTTTCATACTGATGACCACTCATGGGACTTCCCTAGGTTCTCCATGTCTCAGAAGGCTAAGGTTGGGTTTGGTCCTCTTTTGGCTGGATAGGGCTGTTCCCTCCCTAAGATGCTTCTTGCTTCCAAGGGTAAACTGAGGCCTGGAACAACATGGGCTCAGGCCTGTAGAATACAACACACTCCTCTGGATGTGGCCTGACTACAGCAGACTATCTTCTCCCTAGTCCTGGAAGCTAGGCCTCTCTTAATGCAGCAGGAGATCATATTTGTTTTGGGAATGTTGGGTCATATTTTTGGTTCATATTGAGCTCGTGGTTTACCAAGACTCCTAGGTTTTTTTTTTCCCCATAATCCCTTTCCCAAAGCCTGTACCAGATGTGGAAAGACTCAGGATGGAATCTTCATCTGTCTCCTCAAATGCTGGGTTCACCAAGCCAGGCTCTGGGCTACTCCAGGGTACCATGGGGGCAACTGATGAATACTCAGAGTCCATTGATAAGATGGCATCAATATCAAAGAAGTTCTCCCCACAAGGGCAGTTTGCTTCTGGCTCCGGGGGCACTTCTTGCTTCTTGTGGTCCAGCTGACATTTCTCCTCCACCATTTTGGCCTGGTATTTCCTCAAGCCAGGGCACCTGTGGCAGAAAACGAGAGGACAGGTCACATGAAGTAGGAGGAAATGAGGAGGGAAGAAGGCCCACTGTGACTTATTAGGTCAAATCAGGATACTGAAGATATATCAGGAAGAGAAGAAAAGGCACATCTGGGAAGGATTGGCATGGCAGGAGCAAGCAAAATTGGATTTTCAGGACTCTTGAAAAGTTTCAACTTTGACAATATATTTAGCATTGGGGAAAGATACAAAAGAACATTATGAGCTAAAAGCAAAAACCCATTTCTATGGCTTAGAGCCTTTCATGTTAGTTGTTAAAAGCTCAAGATGAGAAAGGGAAGAGAGATAGAGGACAGAGGGGGAGGAAAGATAAAAGGCATTGGTTTTGATCTCTCTCCGGAATTGGTGGAAATAGGTACCCTAAACCACCCACAAACCCTCATTCAACAGAAACCATAATTTTGGGGAGAGGTACCTTCCTATGACGTTACCCACTCCTTCTGATCTATGACTCAGCCCTGCTAAGACTCAGAAGCTGGGAAGGAAGGGTACCTGGGATTGGGCCTGGAAGAAAGTGTACCCGTAACTTGGCCTGGATACAAGAATACCCTGGACTGGGTCTGAAAGGAAAGGTGCCTAGGACTGCGTCTGGAAGCAAGGGAACTGGGGACTGGGCCTGGAAACAAGGGTACCCAGGACAGGGCCTGAAAGGAATAGTACTCGGGACAGGTCCTGAAAACAAGGGTACCTGGGATTGGGCCAGGAAACAAGGGTACCTGGGACTTAGCCTGTAGCCAAGGGTACCGGGACTGGGCCTGGAAACAAGGTTACCAGGGTGTAGACCTATAACCAAGGGTACCGTGGACTGGGCCTGTAAACAAGGGTAGCAGGAATTGGCATACAAGGAAGGATACCTGGGACTTGGCCTGGAAGCAAGGGAACCGGGGACAGGGCCTGAAAACAAGGGTACCGGGGTCTCAGCCTAGAAGCAAGGGTATCTGGGACTGGACCTGAAAAGAAGAGTACTCAGGAAGGAGCCTGGAAAGAAGGGCACCCGGGACTGGGCCTGGAATCAAGAGGACCCAAGAATGGGCCTGGAAAAAAGGGTAATTAGGACTGGGCCTGGAAATAAGTGTAGTCAAGACTGAGCGTGGAAACAAAGGTACCTGGGACTAGGCAAGAAGGAAGTGTACCTGGGATTGGGCCAGGAAACAAGGGTACCTGGTAATGGGCCAGGGAACAAGGGTACCTGGTCATGGGCCTGGAAACAAGAGTACCTGGGACTTGGCTTGGAAACAAGGCTACTCGGAACTGGGCCTGGAAAAAAGGGTACCCAGGACTGGGACTGAAAAGAAGGTTACCGGGGACTAGGCCTGGAAACATGGGTACCCAGGACTGGGACTGGAAAGAAGGGTGCCTGAGACTGGGCCAGTAATCAAGGGTACCGGGGACTGGGCCTGGAAACAAGGTTACCAGGGAGTGGGCCTGTAACCAAGTGTACCAGGGACTGGGCCTGGAAAAAAGGGTAGCCGGGACTGGGCCTGAAAGGAAGTGTACTAGGGACTGGACTTAGAGACAAGGGTACTCAGGCCTGGGCCTGGAAGGAAGGGTAACCGGGACTGGGCCTGGAAACAAGGGTACCCGGGACTGGGCCTGACAGGAAGGGTATTTGTGACTGGGCCTGGAAACAAGGGTAGCCAGGAATGGGACTGGAAACAAGGGTACCCAGAACTGGGGCTGAAAGGAAGGGTAACTGGGACTGGGCCTGGAAACAAGGGCACCCAGAAGTTGGCATCAAAGGAAGGGTACCTGGGAATGAGCCTTGTAGCAAGGGTACCTGGTACTTGATGTGAAAACAAGGATACCAGTGGGTACCAGGGACTGGGCCTGGATACAAGGGTACCCGGGAGAGGGTGTGGAAACAAGGGTACCCGGGACTGTAACAGGAAACAAAGTTACCTGGAATGGGCCTGAGAAAAACTGTCCCCAGGAGTGGGCCTGAAAGAAGGCTACTAGGGACTGGGCCTGCAAAGAAGGGTACTCGGGACTCGGCCTGGAAACAAGGGTACCTGGGACTCGGCCTGGAAACAAGGGTACTGGTGTCTTAGCCTGGAAGGAAGGGTAATTGGCACTGGTCCTGGAAACAAAGTTACCAAGGACTGGACCTGAAAGGAAGGGTCCTCTGAACTGGGACTGGAAAAAAAGGTACGTGGGACTGGGCGTGGAAACAAGGGTACTCGGGACTTAACCTGGAAATAAGGGTACCTGGGTCTTAGCCTGGAAGGAAGGGTACCAGGGACTGGGCCTGGAAACAAGGGGACCCCTACTGGTCCTGGAAACAAGGTTACCCAGGACCAGGCCTGAAAGGAAGGGTACTCTGGACTGGGCCTGGAAAGAAAGGTATCCTGGACTGGGCTTGAAAGGAATGGTACTTGGGAATGGGCCTTGTAACAAGAGTACCTGAATTGGGCCTGGAAAAAAGGGGACCCAGGAGAGGGCATAAAAGCAAAGGTACCATGGACTTGAACTGGAAAGAAGGTGTACCTGGGACTTGGCCTGGAAGAAAGGGTACTGGGGAATGGCCCTGGAAAGAAGGGTACCTAGGACATAGCCTGACAGGAAAGGTACCCGGTACTGGGAGGGGAAACAAGAGTACCTGGGACTGGGCCTGGAAATAAGATGACTGAGGAATGAGCCTGGAAAGAAGGCTACGTAGAACTAGATATGGAAACAAGGTTACGGGGAATGGGCCTGAAAAGAAGGCTACCTAGAACTAGGCCGGGAATAAAGGGTACCTGGGAGTGGGCATGGAAGGAAGGGTACACAAGACTGCGGCTAGAAACAACGGGACCCATACTGGTCCTGGAAACAAGGTTACCCAGGACTGGGCCTGAAAAAAAGGGTACTAGGGATTGGGCCTGGAAACAAGGGTGCCCAGCACATGGCCTGATAGGAAGGGTACCTGGGACAGGGAGTGGAAACAAGGGTACCGGGGACTGGGCCTGGAAACAAGGTTTCCGGGGAATGGGCCTGGAAAGAAGGCTACCAGGGACTGTGCGTGGAAAGAAGGGTACCCGGGACTTGACGTGGAAACCAGGGTACCTGGGACTTGGCCTGGAATGAAGTGTCTACGGGACAGGGCCGGGAAACAAGGTTACCCAGGATTGGCCTGAAAGGAAGCATATTCGGGACTGGGCTTGGAAACAAGGGTACCTGGGACTGGGCCGGGAAACAAAGTTGCCGCGGAATGGGCCTGGAAAGAAGGCTATGTAGAGGAATGGGCCTGAAAAGAAGGCTACCTAGAACTAGGCCTGGAAACAAGGGGAACCCTACTGATCCCAGAAACAAGGTTACCCAGGACTGGGCCTGAAAGGAAGCATGCTCGGGACTGGGCCTGGAAAAAAGGGTGCGTAGGACATGTCCTGATAGGAAGGGTACCCGGGACAGGGCGTGGAAACAAAGTTGCCGGGGAATGGGTCTGAAAAGAAGGCTACCTAGAAGTTGGCCTGGAAACAAGGGTACCCGGGACTGGGCCTGGAATCAAGAGGACCCCTACTGTTACCAGGAACTAGGTGACCGAGGACCGGGCCTGAAAGGAAGGGTACTCGGGACTGGGCCTGCAATCATGGGTACTCGGGACTGGGCCTGGAAGCAAGGCGACCCGGGATTGGTACTGAAAGAAGCATACTTGGAACTGGTCCTGGAATCAATGGTACCAGGGACTGTGCGTGGAAAGAAGGGTACCCGGGACTTGACGTCGAAACCAGGGTACCTGGGACTTGGCCTGGAATGAAGTGTCTACGGGACAGGGCCGGGAAACAAGGTTACCCAGGATTGGCCTGAAAGGAAGCATATTCGGGACTGGGCTTGGAAACAAGGGTACCTGGGACTAGAATGGAAAAAAAGTTGCCCAGGGAATGGGCCTGGAAAGAAGGCTACCTAGAACTACGCCTGGAAACAAGGGTATCAGGGACTGGGCTTGGAAACAAGGGGACCACTACTGTTCCCTGAAAGAAGGTTACCCAGGACTGGGCGTGAAAGGAAACCAAATCGGGACTGGGCCTGGAAACAAGGGTACCCGGGACTTCACGTGGAAACCAGGGTCCGGGGGACTTGGCCTGGAAGGAATGGTATCTTGGACTGGCCTGGAATCAAGAGGACCCCTACTGGTCCTGGAAACAAGGTTACCCAGGATTGGCCTGAAAGGAAGCATATTTGCGACTGGGAGTGGAAACAAGGATCCCTGGGGCTAGGCCTGGAAACAAAGTTGCTGGGGAATGGACCTGGAGAGAAGGCTACCTAGAACTAGGCCTAGAAACAAGGGGATCCCTACCGTTCACGCAAACAAGGTTACCCCGGACCGGTCCTGAAATGAAGGGTACTTGGGACTGGGCCTGCAATTATGGGTACTGGGGACTGGGCCTGGAAGCAAGGCTACCCGAGATTGGTACTGAAAGAAGGGTACTTAGAGCTGCTCCTGGAATCAAGGGTACCCGGGACTGTGTGTGGAAACAAGGGTACCTGGGACTTGACCTGGAATCCAGGGTATATGGGACTTGGCCTGGAAGGAAGGGTATCTGGGACTATGCCTGGAAAGAAGGGGATCCCTACTGCTCCTGGAGACAAGTTTACCCAGGACTGGGCCTGAAAGGAAGCGTACTCCGGACTGGGCCCAGATCCAAGGGTGGCCAGGACATGGCCTGATAGGAAGGGTACCCGGGACAGGGCGTGGAAACAAGGGTACTCGCCACTTGACCAGGAAACTAGGGAACCTTTGAGTTGGCCTGGAAGGAAGGGTAACCGGGACTGGCCTGGAAACAAGGGTGCCCAGGACATGGCCTGATAGGAAGGGTACCCAGGACTAGGCCTGAAAGGAAGCTTACTCTAGACTGGGCCTGGAAAGAAGGGTATCCTGCACTGGGCCTGAAAGGGATGGTACTCGGGACTGGGCCTTTTAACAAGAGTACCTGAATTGGGCCTGGAAAAAAGGATACCCGGGAGAGGGCATAAAAGCAAGGGTACTGGGGACTTGACCTAGAAAGAAGGTTTATGTGGGACTTGGCCTGGAAGAAAGGGTATTGGGGAATGGCCCTGGAAAGAAGGGTACCCGGGAATGGACCTGATAGGAAGGCTACTCGGGACTGGGACTGGTAACAAGGGTAGCAGGGACAGGACATGGAAACAAGATTACCCAGGACTGGACCTAGAAACAAGGGTACTCGGGACTGGTCCTGAAAGAAAGGGTACTCGGATCTGGGCCTGGAAACAAGGGTACCAGGGAGTTGACGTGGAAACCAGGGTACGGGGGACTTGGCATGGAAGGAAGGGTATCCTGGACTGGGCCTGGAACCAAGAGGACCCTTCCTGGTCCTGAAAACAAAGTTACCCAGGATTGGCATGAATGGAAGCATATTTGGGACTGGGTGTGGAAACAAGAATCCCTGGGACTAGGCCTGGAAAGAAAGTTGTCGTGGAATGGACCTGGAAAGAAGGCTACCTAGAACGAGGCCTGGAAACAAGGGGAACCCTACTGATCCCGGAAACAAGGTTACCCAGGACTGGGCCTGAAAGGAAGCATGCTCGGGACTGGGCCTGGAAACAAAGTTGCTGGGGAATGGGCCTGGAAAGAAGGCTACCTAGAACCTTCCTGGAAACAAGGGTATCAGGGACTGGGCTTGGAAACAAGGAGACCTGGGATTGGTACTGAAAGAAGCGTACTTGGAACTGGTCCTGGAATCAAGGGTACCAGAGACTGTGCATGGAAACAAGGGTACCTGGGTCTTGACCTGGAATCCAGGGTATCTGGGACTTGGCCTGGAAGGAAGGGTATCCGGGTCTATGCCTGGAATCAAGGGGATCCCTACTGCTCCTGGAGACAAGGTTACCCAGAAGTGGGCCTGAAAGGAACTAACCCAGGACTGGGCCTGGAAACAAGGTTGCCCCGGACATAGCCTGATAGGAAGGGTACTCGGGACAGGGCGTGGAAACAAGGATTCCTGGGACTGGGCCTGGAAACAAATTTGCCAGGGAATGGGCCTGGAAAGAAGGCTACCTAGAACTAGGCCTGGAAACAAGGGTACCCAGGACTGGACCTGG
>NW_020944183.1:909173-911347 GCF_900497805.2 Vombatus ursinus | reverse complement strand
TTACCCAGGACCGGGCCTGAAAAGAAGGGTACTCGGGACTGGGCCTGGAAGCAAGGAGACCCGGGATTGGTACTGAAAGAAGCGTACTTGGAACTGGTCCTGGAATCAAGGGTACCAGGGACTGTGCTTGGAAACAAGGGGACCCCTACTGTTCACAGAAACAAAGTTACCCCGGACCGGGCCTCAAAGGAAGGGTACTCGGGACTGGGCCTGCAATCATTGGTAATGGGGACTGGGCCTTGAAGCAAGGCTACCCAGGATTGGTGTGAAAGAAGGGTAGTTAGAGCTGCTCCTGGAATCAATGGTACCCGGGACTGTGTGTGGAAACAAGGGTAGCTGGGACTTGACCTGGAATCCAGGGTATCTGGGACTTGGCCTGGAAGGAAGGGTATCTGGGAATATGCCTGGAATCAAGGGGATCCCTACTGCTCCTGGAGACAAGGATACCCAGAACTGGGCCTGAAAGGAAACCAACTCAGGACTGGGCCTGGAAACAAGGATTCCTGGGACTGGGCCTGGAAACAAATTTGCCTGGGAATGGGCCTGGAAAGAAGGTTACCTAGAACTAGGCCTGGAAACAAGGGTACCCAGGACTGGACCTGGAAACAAGGAGACCTCTACTGTTCCGGGAAACTAGGTTACCCAGGACCGGGCCTCAAAGGAAGAGTACTCGGGACTGGGCCTGCAATTATGGGTAATGGGGACTGGGCCTTGAAGCAAGGATACCCGGGAATGGTCCTGAAAGAAGGGTACTTAGAGCTGCTCCTGGAATCAATGGTACCCGGGACTGTGTGTAGAAACAAGGGTACCTGGGACTTGACCTGGAATCCAGGGTATATGGGACTTGGCCTGGAAGGAAGGGTATCCAGGACTATCCCTGGAAACAAGGGTACCTGGGACTGGGGCTGGAAAGAAGGGGACCCCTCCTGTTCCCGGAAACAAGGTAACCCAGGACCGGGCCTGAAAGGAAGGGTACTCGTGACTGGGCGTGGAAACAAGGGTGCCCAGGATATGGCCTGATAGGAAGTGTCCGGGACAGGGTGTGGAAACAAGGGTACCTGGGACTTGACCTGGAATCCAGGGTACCTGGGATTTGGCCTGGAAGGAAGGGTGTCCGGGACTAGGCCTGGAAACAAGGGGACCCCGACTGGTCCTAGAAACAAGGTTACCCAGGACTGGGCCTGAAATTAATCGTATTTGGGACTGGGTGTGGAAACAAGGCTGCGCAGGACATGGCCTGATAGGAAGGGTATCCGGGAAAGGGTGTGGAAACAAGGGTACCCGGGACTGGGCCTGTAAACAAAGTTGCCCGGGGAATGGGCCTGGAAAGAAGCCTACCTAGAACTAGGCCTGGAAACAAGGGTACCCGGGATGGGCCTGGAAAAAAGGGGACCCCTACTGTTCCTGGAAACTAGGTGACCCAGGACTGGGCCTGAAAGAAAGGGTACTCGGGACTGGGCCTGCAATCATGGCTACTCGGGACTGGGCATGGAAGCAAGGCTACCCTGGATTGGTCCTGAAAGAAGGCTAATTGGAACTGGTCCTGGAATCAAGGGTACCCACGACTTGACCTGGAAACAAGGGAACCTGTGAGTTGGCCTGGAAGGAAGGGTAACTGGGACTGGCCTGGAAACAAGGGTGCCCAGGACATGGCCTGATAGGAAGGGTACCCAGGACTGGGCCTGGAAAGAAGGGTATCCTGCACTGGGCCTGAAAGGGATGGTACTCGGGACTGGGCCTTTTAACAAGAGTACCTGAATTGGGCCTGGAAAAAAGGGTACCCAGGAGAGGGCATAAAAGCAAGGGTACCGGGGACTTGACCTGGAAAGAAGGTGTACGTGGGACTTGACCTGGAAGAAAGGGTACTAGGGAATGGCCCTGGAAAGAAGGGTACCTGGGAATGGGCCTGAAAGGAAGGGTACTCGGGACTGGAACTGGTAACAAGGGTAGCAGCGACTGGACATGTAAACAAGAGTACCCAGGACTGGACCTAGAAACAAGGATATTCGGGACTGGTCCTGAAAGAAAGGGTACTCGGAACTGGGCTTGGAAACAAGGTTACACAGGACTTGACGTGGAAACCAGGGTACCTGGGACTGGGCCTGGAAGGAAGGGTATCCGGGACTGGGCCTGGAAACAAGGGTGCCCAGGACATGGCCTGATAGGAAGGGTAC
>NW_020944183.1:901142-909163 GCF_900497805.2 Vombatus ursinus | reverse complement strand
GGCCTGGAAACAAGGGTGCCCAGGACATGGCCTGATAGGAAGGGTACCCAGGACAGGGCGTGGAAACCAGGGTACCCGGGACTGGGTGTGAACGGAAGGTTATTCTGGACTGGGCCTGGAAAGAAGGGTATCCTGCACTGAGCCTGAAAGGAATTGTACTCAGGAATGGGCCTTGTAACAAGAGTACCTGAATTGGGCCTGGAAAAATGGGTACCCGGGACCTGGTGTTGAAGCAATGGTACTGGGGACTTGACCCGGAAGCAAGGGTATGTTGTTCGGGGCCTGGAGACAATGGTATCCAGGACTGGGCCTTAAGGAAGGCACTCGGGACTTGGCGTGGAAACAAGGGCACTCGGAACTGTGCCTGGAAACAAGGGTACCTGGGACTTGGCCTGGAAGGAAGGGTACTTGGGAATCGGCCTTTCTTCTCTAGTGGTCAGTCTGATATATGCCACTCAATTTAACAAATGTCTATTATACTTCTATCAATTTCAAGGTACCGCATTAGGCTAGATACCCCCTCCCACATAAAGTGTAAACTCGTTTTCATAGCATTCAAGTCTCTCTGCGATTGGTTTATCGAGTCAGTCAAAATAATCATTTGTTAAGCACCTACCATGTACCATTGCTAAGCTCTGAGATATAAATGCAAAGATAGACCCTGCTCTCAAGAAGACAATGTAGAAATAAGTTTATACAAAACAAGCCATATACAGAATACATAGGAAATAATTAACCAAAGCAGGGGTGGTGGAGCTGTGGCCTTGAGGCTACATGTGGCCCTTTAGGCCCTCAAATGTGGTCCTTTGACTGAATCCAAACCTCATGGAACAAATCCACTTGATAAAAGGATTTTTTCTGTGAAACTTGGATTCAGTCAAAAGCTGCACCCACAGACCTTGAAGGTCACATGTGGCTTCAAGGCTGCAGGTTCCTCCCCCTGAACCAAGGGAATTTTCTAGAATTAAGAGGGTTTGAGAAAAGCTTCCTATAGAAGGTGGGATCCTCTTCTGTTTGCTTTGTACTCTGGCCAAAATGAATGCCTTTCTGAAAACCAAATATGCCCAATTCTCTCCTACCTCAGTGTCTTTGACCAGGCTGATCGTTTTGCCTGGAATGCCCTCCCTCTTCTTCACCTGCTCAATTCTTACTCATCCTTTATGCCACAATTCAAATATCCCCTGCTCTAGGAAATCACACCACACCTCCAGGGTTTGGGGACTTGGTGCCAATCTTTCCCCTCAGACCCTACATGGTACTTCCCCATTCCTACCTCCCATCATGTTACACACTTGTGCCATGTTATTCGGTATTAGATTTACCCGTGTTGGTATCAACATCTCCCTGTTTGGCTATAGGCCCCCCCACGGAGGACAGAGACAAGGTCTGATGGAACATCTCGACCTCCTCCATTGCCCAGTACGGTGCTTTTCAAATTTCCACTTTATCAATGGTGGTAGTGTTTTTTTTTTTTAAATGTGAATTTGTTTTCAACAGACTGATATTGGTCGAGCACTTACTAGGTGCCTCTTGGGGACTGGCCTGTGCTTTGTATAGCTGCATCCTCAAGTGTTCCCAAGGGGGTCAGAGAGTATGTACCATTTCCCTGTCCAGCTCCTTTCAGAGGTTGGGGGGGGGGACAGGGAAAGTTATCTCCTAACTAACTTTGAACTTCATCTCTAAATGAGTCAAAGCCACCCAAGCTGTCCTCAGGAGCTGAACGTACAAGCAGTTCCTTCCCCATCTCCCCAAGGGGCCCCTCCTGATTCTGGACTTCTCGTGGGCAGCCTGAGCAGCTGGGGGCCCAGGCACTTCTTACAATAACAAATGCCTTGAATGTGCCTGGAAAAATACACCCGCCATTCCCCTGGGACTGGCAGAGCTCTCTGTTGAGGACAAAATGCACTCAGAGCCTTTCCATCAGCTAAAGGAGGGGGAGAGGCGGGGGTAGCAAGGAATACAGCATCTACCATGGGATGGGAACAGAGGGCAGTGCCAAGGTAGTGTTCACTCCTCTAATCGGCTTAGGGACTTATTAAAGGCAGCATGGCACAGCAGAAGGTGGCCTGGATCTGGAGGCAGAGGACATGGGCTTGAGTTGAAACTTCAGTGTCCTCAATCCATAAAATGAAGATATTATTTTACTTCCCTCACAGGGTTGTTGCGATGAAATGGCTTTGAAAATTTTCGACTGCTAAAGAAATGGGAGCTGAGATGAGGATGATTACTATAGTCAAGTCAACAAAAAATAATCACCTACTGTGTGCCAGGCACTGGGCTAAGTGCTGGGGAAACAAAGAGAACACAAAGACAGTCTTTGGGCTTGAGAAGCTCACAGTCTAATGAGGGAGATAACGTGCTAATAGCTTTGTATTTTCCACAAGATAGAGATGCGAGAAATTGGAGCTAATAAATCAAGGGATAGCAGTAACACTGAGGCCAACTAGGAAAGGCTTCTTGGATAGGTGGGACTGTTTTTCTCTTTTCATTTATTTATTTTATTTTGAATTTATGGAATTCCCTTCCCTCTCAACCTAGAGAAGGGTACCATTAGACACAAATAGGTATATATATTTTATATGTATTATATATAGTGTATATAATATATAACATATATACTATATATTATACGTACAAATTCATATATATTATATATATATATTTTTTTGGTCACTTTTTTTTAAGGCAATTGGGATTAAGTGACTTGCCCAGGGTCACACAGCTAGTAAGTGTCAAGTGTTTGGTTTCAGGTCGGATTTGAACTCAGGTCCTCCTGAATTCAGGGCTGGTGCTCTATCCACTGTGCCACCTAGCTACCCCTATATTACATGTTTTTATATAGGTATATCTGTAGGTATATCTATATCTATGGGTATATATCTATAGGTGTATGTATGTATATATGTATATACATACATAAATACATATATATACCTCTCTCTCTCTCTCTCTGTGTATATATATATATAATATATAATATTATATATATAATACTTCTACTTATCAGTTCTTTCTCTGGATGCAGAGAACATCTTTCTTCATTTGTCCTTTATAGTTAATTTGAGTATTTATAATAGTCATTTTTAAATTATTATTATTATAATTTATAATTGGTGGGATTTTAGCTGGGTCTTGAAGGAATCCAGAGAGACTGGAAGGCCTAGGTAAGGAAGGGGAGAGTTCTAGGCATGGCCAACAGCTAGCGAAGAGGTCCAAGAGCTGAGAGATGGAGTGTTGTCTATAAGGAGCTACAAGGAGGTGGGTGTCACTGAATCACCCAGTATATAAATATTCAAGGGAGTAAAGTGTGAAAAGAATTAAAAAGTGACTGAGGGACCAAAGTCAAACAAAGGATTTTATATTTGATCCTGGAAGGGACAGGGAACCACCAGAGATTATGAATAGGAGAATGACACTTGAGGAAGGTCAATCTGACAGCTGAATAGAGGCCCAAAGGCAGAGAAATTAAGCAGCAGCTATGCAAAAGTCCAGGTATGAGGCCTGTGCCAGGGTGCTAGCAGTGCCAGAGAAGGGCAGGGGGAGTATCTGAGAGACGTTATGAAGTTGAAATGACAGGATTTGGCAACTGATTGGATATAGGAGAATGAGAGTGAAAGGTTAGGGGCCACCTGGGTTGTGAGCCTAGGGGACTGGGAGGACACTGATGCCCTCAAAAGTAATAAGGAAGTCATGAAGAGGGTGCAGTTTGGGGAGAAAGATTGAGTTTTGTCGGGCATGTTGAGCTTAAGATGTCTAGGAGACCTCCAGTTTCAGATGCTCAAAAAGCAGTTGGAGATGAGGTTAGGGCTATCCCAGGGATGTGGAGTCTACGGCCTCGAGGCCACATGTGGCCCTCTAGGTCCTCAGGTTCAGCTCTTTGACTAAATCCAAACTTCACAGAACAAATCCCTAAGGGGATTAAAGATATTTTAAAGATTTAAATATATTAAAGATTGTTGAGATAAAAGGATTTGTTCTGTAAAACTTGGACTCAGTCAAAAGGCCACACTGGAGGACCTAGAGGGCCACATGTGGCCTCAAGGCCACAGGTTCCCCACCCCTAGGCTAGACAAGGAAATCTGAGAATTATCTGTGCAAAGACAATAGTTGAATTCAATAGCTTATGAGATCACCAAGTGAAACAGTATAGAGGGGTAAGAGGAGAGAGCCTTGAGGGATACCCACAGTTAATAGACATGAGATCCCATGGATGAATCTTGGATCTTGGATGAAGAAGGAGACTGAGAAGGAGTGGTCAGGCCAGTAGGAGGACAACAAGGAGAAAGCAGCATCATGAAAACCTAGAGAAGAAAATAGCAAGGAGATGAGGGTGATTGATGGTGTCAAAGCCTACAGGAAGATCAAGGATGAAAACAGAGAAATGACCATTAGATCTGGCAATGAAGACATCATCGATAACTTTGGCAAGAGCTGTTTTGTTTGAATGATGAGGTTGGAAGCCGGACTGCAGAGAATTAAGAAGAGAGTGGGAGAACGGGAAGTGGAGGCATAGATTGTAGACAGTCCTCTCAAGGAGTTTAGTACCCAAAGGGAGGAGAGATAAAGGACAATAGTTAGCAGAGATGGATGAATTAAAAGAGGGTTTTGTGAGGATGAGGGAGACATGGACATGTCTGTAGGCAATAGGGAAGCAGCCAGTAGTCAGGGAGGGTTTGAAGATTGGTGAGAGAATGAGGATGTTTGAGAAGGCAGTCTGCTGGAGAAGATGGGATGGAATGGAGTTTGCCCTGGTAAGGAGAAAGGGCATCTCTTTATGTGAGACTGGGGTAAAGGAGGAGAAGGTCGAGGGAGGCATCTTAGTGATGTGTCATAGGCTGAGAAGGTTGGGGGTGGGAGAATTTTAGAAGGTTTAAGGATGGATGAAATGTTTTGGAAAAGCCTCTGTGATAAATAGGCTAGTCAGTCTATTAGGGAGGGATCACCTCCATAATGAGGGTCCAGTTGAGATTATGTAACATACACTTGTAGTGGATCCAGTTAGCATGGTTTTGTGATTTTCTCTAGCTTCATTCAGCAACATATGAGTAGGAACGAAGGCAATGAATGGTGGGGGCAATCCAAGGCCGAGTTTTGGCAGGGTGAGATCTTTGATAGGACAAAGCACAAGGGACCTGATAAATGAGGATAGTGTAGTTTACTAAGAGGGAGAGGTGGAGAAAAGAGCATAGTAAGTGCCTCGGAAAGAACTGAAGCATGGAAGGATTGGAGGTGACAGTGAGGATGAAGAATGGAATTTGGGAGGCAAGGCAGAGGGAGAGGTGGAATGACAAAATACTGAATTTCAGAGTTCATAAACATGGAGATGGGGAATTTGGGGGAGATGACAAAATTGAGGCTATGATGAGAGGACCAAAATGACATCACTATGCTAGACCATGGCAAGTGGTTAGGTTGAGGTTAGGGTGTGTGACGAAGAGTCTATATATATATGTATATCCCCTAGTATGAGAGCAGGAGTTAGGAAGGAAAAACCATGAAGGGAGGAAGGAAAGAGTGATCTGGAGGTTGGTAGCCAACAGCCATCAGGATCTTGATTGGGTGGATAAATTTGGATCAAATGAACATCAAAACGAAGAGGGGTTGCTGAGGGGCGGTGGTCGAAGGACAGTGTAGAAATAGCATTTGGGAACAAGGATTTCAAATCCCCCACCATGACCAGTGAGTTGAGTGTACAAGCGAAAGTACAGCTAGTGCTAAAAAGGATGGCCAGGGAAACTGTGTCATCAGGAAAGAATCGGGTCTCAGAAAGAGCCAGAAAGTGGAAGGAACAGGAAAGGAAAAGATTTAAGATGAAAGAAAGCAAGCTTGCTCCTTGGAGTAAGCAGTGGGATCTCTGGGTGAAAGGGTATGGACATTTTAGACATAGTTTTAAAAATAAAATTCCAAAATGCTTCCTGGGACCTTCGGATCAATGCACAGCTCCATCAACAGTGTATACGTTAGCATGCCTGTCTTCCTATAGCCCCTATGGCATCAACTATTTCCTTCTTTTGTGTTTTTTTTCCTACTTTGATTTTTTTAAAAATGTATTTACTTTACTTAAAAATCTACTCCCTGCTCCTGACTAATGAAACCCCCCGCCCCAGCCCTTGTAACCAATTTGCATAGTCAAGCAATCTCTTTATTCCTTCTCTGATTTATCAGTTCTTTCCATGGCTCTCTGGCTCTGCCCTTTTACTTGTTCCTTCTTAATTTTCTCTGTATACCTCATGACGGCAGAGCTCCTAAGTGCTAAATTGGAAAATCCTCCTCCATTTCATGTTCATGTTATTGCATTTGGAGCATTGATCTCATCCTTCCTTCCTCCCTTTTCCGCCTGTGCTTCTGCCTCAGAACTATTAATTCAGGAAGGAAGTGGAAGTGAATGACAGCAGTGTCCTGTGGTGCAGAATTGAAATTCTTGCTGTCCTGAGTCATGAAGCTCGGTTCTACCTGCTGCCCTGGGCATGATTGTTAAATACTTGTGGTGGGTTTTGGCCAGGCCCCGCTGTCACCCCCACTGAGCCACAGCCTTTGAGGGCAGCGGGCATGGCAAGAATCTAACTAGGTGAAAACAGGAAAAAACAAGGTTGTAAAATAGAACAAGTAGGCAGCGGGAAAGGAACAAAAAACAGGGTTGTAAAAGGTGAAGCTTCAAGTTTCAGAGACTTGGTCTTGACTGTTGCTTAAAGAGGCCCCTCTGGCATCCAGCATCCCAGGATAAAAAGCTGTGGAAAGGAGAGGGGCCCTTGGACTGGGCCCAGGAGATCCTCCCCATGTATTGGCTGTGGCGAGAGCCAGACCCAGAGAAACTAGGGGAGCCTGTCCTCTGCCTGGGCCCCAACTTGCATCATGTAGCCTGGTCCTGTGTTACATGAAGACTGTCTTCTCATAAATTAAGGGCCCTCCCCTTGTTATTGTGTCCCCCTGGCTTTTGCCAAGTCGGTCATTCATGTCATGCCTTGGGGCAGCTTCCAAAGTTACCCAGCATCCAACTCTTCAGGTCAGGTCATCCAGTTTGGGGATCTATGTTCTCCCCTCAACCTGGTTGCTAGATGCCCTTGAGGACTCCTGCATCTCCTTTTCTGTCTGGGGAGGCAAAATCCTTCCCCATACTAAAGTGCAAACTCCCCTCAGACAAAATGAATTCTCTTACCAGACACATATATGTGGCACTGTTACCTTTCCCCTTTCAGAGTTAGACACTCCGGCCCCATTCCCTCCATCCTAGCACCTCCCTTTCATTTTTTAAAATTCTCTTCTCCCACAACTCATACATATTCTTTTTTTTTTTTCAGGCAATTGGGGTTAAGTGACTTGCCCAGGGTCACACAGCTAATAAGTGTCAAGTGTTTGGTCTGAGGCCAGATTTGAACTCAGGTCCTCCTGACTTCAGGACCAGTGCTCTATCCACTGCGCCACCTAGCTGCCCCCAACTCATACATATTCTTGCTGATATACTAAAACAAAGACTATCCCTTCTCTGTTTAGCCATGTATCAGGTGGGTTCTATCTCCAGCTCCCCTGTATTTCTGATATCTTCTCTCCTCATTTGGACAACCTCCCAGGGTGCTCTTTGCCCACACAGGATACTGATTCACTTATAGGGCATAACAGAACCATAGATTTACAGCTAGAAGAAACTTCAGAAACCATCTAATACAGGCGTGGGGAACCTGTAGTCTTAAGGCCACATGTGGTCTTGGGTGTGGCCGTTTGACTGAGTCCAAGTTTTATAGAACAAATCCTTTTATTAAGGGGATTCATTTTGTGAAGTTTGGATTCAGTCAAAGGTCCACACCTGAGGACCTAGAGGGTCATATATGGCCTCGAGGTCACAGGTTCCCCACCCTTGGTCTAGTCTAAACTCATTATTTTACAGATAGGGAAACTTAGGCCCAGGGAGGTTAAGGAACTTACCTAAGGTCACACAGGCAGAATGTGGAAGAACCAGGATTCAAGCCCAAGTCCTCTGATTCCAAATCCAGTGTCCCTTCCACCAAATCATATCCTCCCCTTCT
>NW_020944183.1:880334-901132 GCF_900497805.2 Vombatus ursinus | reverse complement strand
GGGACACACATTCACCCTGTCAAGAATGCAAAGAGCACAAGGGAAATCAGCTGGCAAGTCAATGAGCATTTAGTAAGCATCTACTGTATATTAAAATGGAGAGGAACTGGGTATACAAAGAAAGGCAAAGCCGGTCCCTGCCCTCCTCAAGGAGCTCCCAATCTAATGGGGGAGAAAGTGTATGAACAAGTATAGTACATCTGAACCAGACAGATACAGGATAAATGAGGGGAGTTTGAAAGGGAAGGCACAGAGATTAAGGAGGCCTGGGAAAGGCTATAGGCAGAAGGTGGAACTTTAGCTAAGACTGAAGATTTCCCCACAGGGAGATCCCAGTCTGAAAGTCTTAAAAATGGAATATTGCTCATTAAGAAATGACAAATATGAATAATTCTGAGAAGCTTAGAAAGGCTTGCATGAAGTGATGGAGGAAGGAAGGAAACAAGCATTTATATTGCACCTTTTATGTGCCAGGCAAGGGCAGCTAGGTGGCGCTGCAGTGGATAGAGTGCCAGGCCTGGAATCAGGAAGACCTGAATTCAAATCTGGTCTTAGACATTTCCTAGCTATGTGACCCTGGGCAAGTCACTTCACCCTGTTTGCCTCAGTTTCCTCACCTGTAAAAGAAGTTAGAGAAGGAAATGGCAAACCTGTCCAGTATCTTTGCCAAGAAAAACCCAAATGGGGTCAGAGAGTCAGACATGACTACAGCAACTGAACAACAACAACGACAATGACAGCAATGTGCCAGGCACTGTGCTAAGTGCTTTATAAATATGATCTCATTGGATCCTCCCAATAACCCTGGGATATAATTAAGGAAACTGAGGCAGCTGGAAGTTAAGTGACTTGCCCAGGGTCACCCAAGAGACTAAATTTGAATGCTCTGTGCACTATGGCTCCACCTACTGGCCTGGTAGAGTGAAATAAGCAAGATCAGGAGAACAATATACCCAATGACTGCAGTAATATAAAGGAAAACAACACTACACAACATCAAAGCTCCAGTGAATATCATTGGCCAATCTTGATTCCAGAAAACAAGTGATGACACATGTCTCTCTTTTTTGATAGAGAAGATGGTGGGCAGAGTGAGGTGGATGCTGTTGGGTGTAGTGAATGTGTCAGTTGCTTTTGCTTAACTGTACTTTGTTACATGGGAAGGATCTATTGAGAAATGATAATAACGGAAAGAAAAATATCAATATGCTTTTTTTTTTTTAAAAAAAGACAAACACCAGTCCAGGTGGACCTGGGTTTTAGTCTCAGCTTTGCTATGTACTTTCTGGGTTATCAAAGACAAATCATTTCACTGCTTTGAACCTCAGTTTCCACATATGTAAAATAGGAATAACAAAACTTGCATTCCCACCCTGGAAGAGTTGTTGTCAGGAGAGTATTTCCATTATTCTTGTTACTTACCAGTTGAAATCAACAAGCTTTGATTAAGTAAGGCATTGAGGATATAAAGATAAGAATTAAGAAGTTCCTGCCTTCAAGGATCTTACATCCTACCTGGGAAGATATGGGACAGTACATAAACAGGTAAATATTAGATCATTTAAGAAGAGAGAAAGCATAACCTGGGAGATGAGAGAAGACATTAGTGATAAAGTAGAACATGAACCGAGCCCAGAAGAAAGGAAAATATTTGGAAATTCAATTTGATTCAGTATTTATCAGTCTGCTACTCTGTGTCAGCCACTGCACAAAGCACTAGGCTTACAAAGACAAAAACAAAAGTCTCAGCTCTCAGAGACATTACTTTTTTTTTTTTTGATGAAGCAATTGGGGTTAAGTGACTTGCCCAGGGCCACACAGCTAGTTTGTGTCAAGTATCTGAGGCCAGATTTGAACTCAGGTCCTCCTGACTCCAAGGCCGGAGCTTTATCCACTGTGACACCTAGCTGCCCTGAGATTACATTCTAGTGGAGGGAGATGAGTCAATCCAAAATATAGCCAAAGAAATTTTGGTGGTGTCTTGGGATAGCATTAACAGTTGGAGGCTAGCAGGGAAAGCGGCACATAAGGAAATGAAATGAGCTAAGCTTGGATGGAATCTAAGGACTCTGAGAGGCAAAGATGGGGGAGGTGGGTATTCCAGGCATGTGCAGATGTATGATGGTGGGAGATGGGGCAAAAATTGAGTAAGCAATCCAATTTGGCAGGAACATTTAGTTTGTGAAAGGAGTAGAGGATGGAGAAGTAGGTTGTTACTAAAAGGCCAAAAAACTTCCTCAGGTCAAATACAATGGAAAATATCAGTTTCAAATTGCTAAAGTTAAAGCATACATCTTTCTTTTCTGTTAACAATTGGTAAATTACCAAAAGGCAAAGTGGCCGGTATGGTCAAACACAGTCATTCTCTTAGGCATTTTTGTTTAACTTTTTTATGGGCAAGTACTGGTTTGGGAGTGGGTTCCTGTTGGGAACAAGTTGCTGTGTCCAAACAAAATAGATCAATAAAAAAAGAAAACAGAAAATCTCCCCCACCCACTCTCTCTAAAGAAAGGCATATGGTATCTTCAAGGCCCAGATTAATTGTTATCTGGGAAGTTTCCATACCTATTCCATTTCATACTACAGTCAATGTTGATTGTCCATGTCTGTGTCTGTGTCTGTGCCTATGTCTATTAGTCTGTCTCCTTTGACTTTCTAGAGCCTTTAGACACTGCCTGAAAGTTCCAGCCTTGTTGATTCCAGCCCAACACCAGGTAAGCTGTCAGAACCCAACAGCCTCCAACTGCCAACCAGGTGGTGGTTGAAGCTCAGGTGGTTGAGCAGGCAAACACCAACAGCTGTACCTTTGAGTGCCTCAGTAAGGGTGCGGGAACCGGTGGAAACCAGCTCAGAAAACCACCAGGTGCCTTGGCATTCTACAGCAAAGAAGTCTCCCAGTGCCTCAGCAGAAATAAGGGAGGCAGCACTGCAAGGGGCCCCAGGCAGATAAACACCTGGCAGCACCCATCTAAAAGGAGCTGAACAAAGCTAAAGGAAAGGAAAAGCAGGCAACCTAGATTTGCCTGAAAGTCCCAGCCTTGCTGATTCCAGCTCAACACCAGGTAAGCTGCCAGAACCCTACAGCCTCCAATTGCCAACATAAGAGGCCCCAGAACACAAAGCCAGAGACCAAGACCTAGGTTCCCAACACAAGAAGCTTGGATCAGTGCCCTCTGCTCCCCAGCGGGAGAGCATAATCTCTTTAAAAACCAGAGAATAAAGAAACACCATGAGTAAAAAGAAACGTACGATAATCGATTCATATTATGAGAAGAGTGAAGATCAAGACAGAAATTTTGAAGAGGACAACATTGTCATCAAACCCACATCTGCAACATCAAAAGGGAATATGAACTGGTCTGAAGCCCAAAAAGTCTTCTTAGAAGAGCTCAAGAAGGGTTTTAAAAGTCAAATGAGACAGGTAGAGGTGTCTTTTAAAAGTACACTGAAGAAAACAAGTCCCCAAAAAACACAATTGCCAACTGGAAAAAAAGCACAATGAAGAAAACAAATCTCTTAAAAATACAATTGACCAATTGGAGAAGAAAGTACAAAATCTAACAGAAGATAACAATATGTTGAAAATTAGAATTGAACAAATGGAAACTAATGACTCTATGAGAGAGCAAGAATCAGTCAAACAGAAACAAAAAAATGAAAAAAATAGCTGAAAATGTAAAATACCTCATGAGTAAAACAACTGACCTGGAAAACTGATCTAGGAGAGACAATTTAAAAATTATTGGCCTACCTGAAAATCATGATGAAAAAAAGAGCCTGGACAATATCCTTCAGGAAATCATAAAGGAAAACTGCCCTGAATTCTAGAACCAGAAGGCAAAATAACTATAGAAAGAATCCACCACTCCCCGCCTGAAAGAGATCCCAAATTGAAAACACCAAGGAATATAATAGCTAAATTCCAAAATTACCAGATTAAAGAGAAAATACTGCAAGCAGCCAGAAAAAAAAAAACAATTTAAATATCATGGAACTACAGTTAGGATTACACAGGACCTCGCAGCCTCTACATTAAAAGACCATAGGGCGTGGAACATGATATCCCTTAAGGCAAAGGAGCTTGGAATGCAGCCAAGGATTAACTACCCAGCAAAAATGAGCGTGATTTTTCAGGGAAGGAGATGGATATTCCATGAAATAGGGGACTTCCAAACCTTCCTGATAAAAAGACCAGAGCTCAATAAAAATTTTGATCTTCAAGTACAAGATTCAAGAGAGACATAAAAAGGTAAATGGGACAGAAAGATACAATATGTTGTTAATAAGGGAAAAATGTTTACATCCCCACAAGGGAAGATGACACTTGCAACTCTTGAGAACTGTATTGTTATTATACCATGTTAAAGGAGTATACATAAAGGGTGTGGGCATAAGTTGACTTTGATGTAATGATAAAAAAAAAATCTAATCAAGTGGGTTAAATGGATCCAAGTAAGTGGATTAGCATGAGTTAAGAAAATGTACTGAGAAAGGAGGAGGCAGACAAGGGTAAATTACATTAAAGGAAAAGACACAAAAACCTATCAGAGCAGAGGTAAAGAAGGGAGGGGGATGAGCATTGTTTGAACCTTACTCTCATCAGATTTGGCTCAAGAAGGGAATAACATAATCAGTTAGGCATAGAAATCTAACTTGTACTATAGGTAGTAGGAGGGGAAAGGGGAAAGAAAAGGGAGGGGGGATAGAAGGGGGGAAGAAGCAATAAGGGTAAAGGGGAAGAAAAGGGAAAGGGATAATAGAAGGGAGGTAAGCTCCAAGGAGGCGCTGGTCAAAAGCAAAACACTAGTGAGGAGGGGAAAGGAGAAAAGAGAAAGAAAAGCATAAATAGGGGGGAAAAAGGATGGAGAAAAAGACACAGATAGTAATCATAATTGTGAATGTGAATGGGATGAACTCTCCTATAAAACAGAAGCAGATAGCAGAATGGATTAAAAACCATAATCCTACAATATGTTGTTTACAAGAAACACATTTGAAACAGAGTGACACATACAGGGTAAAAGTAAAAGGCTGGAGCAAAATATATTATGCTTCAGCTGAAGTAAAAAAAGCAGGGGTAGCAATCCTGATCTCAGACAAAGCAAAAGCAAAAATAGATCTTATCAAAAGAGATAAGGAAGGAAACTACATCCTGCTAAAAGGCACCATAGACAATGAAGTAATATCATCACTAAACATATATGCACCAAATGGTATAGCATCCAAATTCTTAGAGGAGAAGTTCAAGGAGTTACAGGAAGAAATAAACAGCAAAACTATACTAGTGGGGGACCTCAACCTCCCCCTCTCTGAAGTAGATAAATCTAACCACAAAATAAACAAGAAAGAAGTTAAGGAGGTGAATAGAACATTAGAAAAGTTAGGTATGATAGACCTCTGGAGAAAACTGAATGGGAGTAGAAAGGAATATACTTTTTTCTCAGTGGTACATGGCACACACACAAAAATTGACCATGTACTAGGGCATAAAAACCTCACAATCCAATGCAGAAAGGTAGAAATATTAAATGCATCCTTTTCAGATCATGATGCAATAAAAATTATATGTAATAAAGGGCGATGGAGAGATAGACTAAACAATAATTGGAAACTAAATAATCTAATCCTAAAAAATTATTGGGTCAAACAACAAATCATAGAAATAATCAATAATTTCATTCAAGAGAATGACAATAATGAGACAACATACCAAAACCTATGGGATGCAGCAAAAGCAGTTCTTAGGGGAAGTTTTATATCTCTAAATGCTTACATAAATAAAATAGAAAAAGAGGAGATCAATGAATTGGGCATACAACTAAAAAAACTAGAAAAAGAACAAATTAAAAATCCTCAATTAAACACCAAATTAGAAATATTGAAAACCAAAGGAAAAATTAATAAAATTGAAATTAAGAAAACTATTGAACTAATAAATAAAACTAAGAGCTGTTTTTATGAAGAAACCAATAAAATAGATAAACCTTTGGTTAATCTAATTAAAAAAAAAGAAGAAAACCAAATTACTAGTATCAAGAATGAAAAGGGTGAAGCTACCAAAAGGAAGAAGAAATTAAAATAACAATTAGGAATTATTTTGCCCAACTATATGCCAACAAATTTGACAATCTTAGTGAAATGGATACATATTTACAAAAATATAAACTGCCCAGATTAACAGAAGAGGAAGTAAAATACTTAAATAACCCCATCTCAGAAAAAGAAATTGGACAAGCCATTGATGAACTCCCTAGGAAAAAATCTCCAGGGCCAGATGGATTTACATGCGAATTCTATCAAACATTTAAAGAACAATTAATTCCAATACTATATAGACTATTTGGTAAAATAGGTGAAGAAGGAGTCTTAACAAATTCTTTTTATGATACAAATATGGTGCTGATACCTAAACCAGGAAGAGTCAAGACAGAGAAAGAAAATTATAGACCAATTTCTCTAATGAATATAGATGCAAAAATTTTAAACAAAATATTAGCAAATAGATTACAGCAACTTATCACAAGAATAATACATTATGACCAGGCAGGATTTATACCAGGAATGTAGGGCTGGTTCAATATAAGGAAAACTATCAGCATAATTCATCATATCAACACCAAAACATGATCATCTCAATAGATTCAGAAAAAGCTTTTGACAAAATACAACACCCATTCCTATTAAAAACACTAGAGAGCATAGTTATAAATGGAGTCTTCCTTAAAATAATAAATAGCATCTATCTAAAACCTTCAGCAAGCATAATATGTAATAGGGATAAGCTAGAAGCAATAAGATTGGGGGTGAAACAAGGATGTCCATTATCACCACTGTTATTCAACATCATACTGGAAACGTTAGCTTTAGCAATAAGAGAAGAAAAAGACATTGAAGGTATTAGAATAGGCAAAGAAGAAACAAAGTTATCACTCTTTGCAGATGACATGATGTTATACTTAGAGAATCCCAGAGAATCAAGTAAAAAACTACTTGAAATAATAAACAACTTTAGCAAAGTTTCAGGCTATAAAATAAACCCACATAAATCATCGGCATTTCTATATATTACCAACAAAGCTCAACAGCAAGAGATAGAAAGAGAAATTCCATTTAAACTTACTGTAGACATTATAAAATATTTAGGAGTCTACCTCCAGAAACAAACCCAGGAACTCTATGAACACAATTACAAAACACTTTTCATGCAAATAAAGTCAGATCTAAATAATTGGAAAAACATCAGTTGCTCATGGGTAAGCCGAGCTAATATAATAAAAATGACAATTCTACCTAAGCTAATTTACTTATTCAGTGCCATACCAATCAAACTACCAAAAAATTATTGTATAGAGTTAGAAAAAATAATAACAAGATTCATTTGGAAGAACAAAAGGTCCAGAATATCAAGAGAACTAATGAAAAGAAATGCAGGGGAAGGTGGCCTAGCCATTCCAGATCTTAAATTGTATTATAAAGCAGCAATCATCAAAACTGCTTGGTACTGGCTAAAAAATAGAGTGGTGGATCAGTGGAATAGGTTAAATATGCAAGACACAGTAGTCAATGATTATAGTAATCTATTATTTGATAAACCCAAAGACCCCAGCTTCTGGGATAAGAACCCACTTTTTGAAAAAAACTTCTGGGAAAACTGGAAAAGAGTATGGCAGAAACTAGGCATAGACCAAAATCTCACACCATATACCAAAATAAAGTCAAAATGGGTTCATGATTTAGATATAAAGGCTCATACTATAAGCAAAATGGGAAAGCAAGGAATAGTTTACCTGTCAGATCTATGGAGAACAGAAGAATTCATGACCAAACAGGAGATAGAGAGCATTACAAAAAGCAAAATAGATAATTTTGATTACATTAAATTGAAAAGTTTTTGCACAAACAAAGCCAATGCAACTAAGATTAGAAGGAAGGTAGAAAATTGGGAAAGAATTTTTATAACCAGTCTCTCTGATAAGGGCCTCATTTCTAAAATATATAGAGAATTAAGTCAAATTTATAAGATAACAAGCCATTCCCCAATTGATAAATGGTCAAAGGATATGAACAGACAGTTCTCAGATGAAGACATTAAAGCCATCTATAGTCACATGAAGAAATGCTCTAAATCACTATTGATTAGAGAAATGCAAATCAAAACAACTCTGAAGTACCACGTCACACCTATCATATTGGCCCACATGACAAAACAGGAAAATGATAAATGTTGGAGAAGATGTGGGAAAATTGGAACACTAATGCATTGTTGGTGGAGTTATGAAATGATCCAACCATTTTGGAGAGCAATTTGGAACTATGCCCAAAGGGCTATAAAAATGTGCATACCCTTTGACCCAGCAATAGCACTTCTAGGGCTATATCCCAAAGAGATCACACAAATGGGAAAAGGACCTACATCTACAAAAATATTCATAGCAGCTCTTTTTGTGGTGGCAAAGAATTGGAAATTGAGAGGATGCCCATCAATTGGGGAATGGCTGAGCAAGTTGTGGTATATGAATGTAATGGAATACTATTGTGCTATAAGAAATGATAAGCAGGCTGACTTCAGAAAACCCTGGAAAGACTTGTATGGTCTGATGCTGAGTGAAGTGAGCAGAACCAAGAGAATGTTGTACACAATCACAGCCATGTTCTGTGATGACTAATATTGATAAACATAACCCTTCCTGGCAATACAAGGATCTAAGACATCTCCAGAGGCCTTGTGATGGAAAATGCTATCCACATCCAAAGAAAGAACTATGGAATTCGAATTGCTATTTTTCTTTCTCGTCTGTTGAGTTTTGTTTCCTCTTTCTGATGGTTCCTCCTATTGATTTTAACTTTTACTTACAACATCACTAATGTGAAAATATGTTTAATATGAATGTAAATGTATAGCCTATAAAAAAATAAAGTACTAGAGAAATATCCGTGATTATTCTTTGCAAAAAGTGATAGGACTTGTCCACAGTCATGTACAAGGATTAATAATCCTCACAAAACTAAGTTGCTGCTGGTGGTTCTCTACTTGCCCCCCCCCCCCCAGTTATCTTTACAGTCATCCTTTCTAATCTAGCCCCTTCCCTAAGACTCTGGCACTTCAATATGCATTTTGATGTTTCTGTAAATATCCTGGCCTCTCAGTTCATCAACCTCATCCACTCCCATGACCCTGCAAATAAAGTCTGTATGTAGCCTATAACTTTGCTATTTACTTAAACTGAAGACATTATTTAAAGGTGACCCAAAGTTCATGAGTTAAAAGGTTTCTCTAATTTATTAAAAAAAAATTCATATTTATTAAGCTGAGGTAGGTACTCAGATCTCACTGATTAGTTAATTAATGACAAATGCAATTTCTGTAGTCAACAGAGAAATATCTAACTACCACCTTCGATTACCTGAGAACTCAGGATGACGGGAATGAATATCATGAGTCAAACAGCAGACCAAGAGATGACCATTTCATGGAGGATACAAAACTCTAAAGTGTGTCACACCCTGGATCTCACCATCCCCCATACACTTCCATGATCAAACATTCTGAAATACCTCTATCCTCCAATAATGTCCTATCATTCCATTTCTCCCTGTGTCTCACTTTTCCTAAGCTTATTCTTCATTTTCATCTTGACCTCCATTCCCTCCATTCAGTGGTCTTCCAGGCCTTCTGCTCTGCTCTGGCTTCACTTTCCTACCTTCCCAATTGACCCAACAGTGAACTAAGTATATTACCTAATTTAAACTGGGTCTTTACTGTATACAGCAAGGGAATCCTTTTACTCTGCCCTAATTGACTCTCCCGTTGTTGTAAATGTTCTCTTCTTTCCTCAAAACTCCCATATTTCTCCCTTTCTCTCAGCAGGAAACTTCATTGATATACAGCGAGAAAACAGAGGCCATTTTCAGGAGCTCCCTCTTCTAATCTACCATACATTTCAAAACCCCTTGACATCATTCTTTGTTATATCTTTCTTTTCTCTAGTGGCAAAGATCTCTTTGCCAAGGACAACCCCTCTACTTCATCTCATCCCTTCTCTTCTCCAGCAGATTGCAACCACAACCATCCCCACTCTCTCTCTCTCATCTTCAGTCTTTTTCTGTCTTCTGTTTCCTTCCCTGCTGTCTACACACACATGCCCATGTTTCTCCCATCCTCAAAAAAACTTCACTATACCCTACTGTCCTCTCAAGTTCTCTTCTTATATCTCCTCTCCTATCAACAGCCAAATCCCCAGAAAAAATTGTCTATATTCCTTGCCTCCATTTCCTCTCCTCTCACTCCTTAACCCCTTGAAACCTGATTTCTAGGTTCATTAGTCAAATAAAGCTGTTTCCCTGCCCAAAGTTGCCAGTAATTTTTAAAAGGTAAAATACTAAGGTCTTTTCTTCATCCTCATCCTTTTTTTTTTTTTTTTTTTGGCTAGGCAATGGGGTTAAGTGACTTGCCCAGGGTCACACAGCTAGTAAGCATTATGCATCTGAGGCCGGATTTGAACTCAGATCCTCCTGAATTCAGAGCCAGTGCTCTATCCACTGTACCACCTAGCTGCCCCCATCTTCATCCTTCTTGACCTCTCTGAAGCATTGACTTTGTTGACCACCACCTCCTTGTGACCACCCTTTTCTCTTTGAGTTTTTGTGATATTGTTGTCTCCTAGTTTTTCTCCTTCCCAAGTGTTCCTTTTTAGTCTCCCTTGTTAGATCATCCATGTCCCATTCCTTAAATATGAGTGTTCCTCAAGGCTCTGTCCTGGACCTTCCACTCTTCTTTTTCCACACCATCTCTCTTTGTGATCTCACCCATCAGCTCCCATGAGTCCAATTCTCATCTTTATGGAGATGATTCCCAGATCTAGATGTGTAGCCCAAGTCTATCTTGTGAGTTCCAGCGCTGTTGGCCATTTCAAGCTGGATGTCCCATAGGCATCACAAATTCACCATGTCCAAAAGAAAACTTCAATATAACTTCCTTCAAACCCTTCTCTTTTCCAGACTTTCCAATTTCTACTGAGGGCACTGCCGTGCCTGAGAAGAGTAAGCAAACATGGAGGAAGGGGTGAGGGGTAATGGTAATAGAACCTTCATCTCTTAATCTGAAAAAAGGACAAAGGAGGGTGTCATGTGAGCTTGCAAACAGTTTGGCTCAGAAATGAATCAAATTCATCTTGAGCAAAGCAACTTCCTAATCTTGAAGAGGGGATTAAAAAGGGAAAGGGGTAGAAGAAAAGCAGAGAATCAAATGAGAGGCGTAGAAGGATTGCCTTACAGCACTGAGGGCTGAGTTGAGATTAGATTATATAACATTAATTTGTAGTGGGCCCACTTAGCCCATTTTAAGACCTCCTCCAGCTCTATTCAGAAGCAGATGAATTAGAATGAGGAATGCAGATGGTGAAAGGAGTCTAGGCTGGCGGGTTTAACGTGGTATAATCTGTGACAGGCTCAGGGGGCAAGAGACTCCAGTGTAAAAGGTAGTATAGAGCTGAGCTGGTTCACCAAGGAGGTGGCAATAGGGAAGAGGAAAGAGTATAGCCAGTGCAGGAGTAATGGCCTAGGCAAGAACTGAGTTATGGAAGAATATAGTATATAGTAGGCAAGAAGCAGTTAGGTAGTGCCATGGGTAAAACGTTGGAGTAGGGAAGATCCCAGTTCAAATCCTGCCTTAGACACTTACTGGCTATGTGACCCTAGGCAAATTACTTAAAGTTTGTCTGCCTCAGTTTCCATATAGGTCAAATGAGGATAATACCTTACCTCATAGGGTTGTTGTGAGCATCAATGAGGTAACATATGTAAAGTGCCAACAGCATATACTAGGGCTGATCTTGGCCCCTTGGCCTCAACACCTCAGTCATCACTAGTAATCCTGAGGCATTTGAGAGGAAAGCTTCACTTAATAAAATCAATGTACCTAAAAAAAAACCGATTAGAACAAAGGCTTCTCCGTTCCTAATCAGGGATCCAGCCAAATGGCCACACTGACCCCAATAGTGCCTTCGGGAGAAGGCCATGTTAGAACATATTGGGGTCACCACATTTCTAAGTGAAGATACTTTCAGAGGAAGGCAAGCAGGCTGATAAGGGGAGGGAGAAATCATGCCCTATAATAACTGGTTCAGGGAATGGTTAGCCAGGGCTGACATGAAAAAGAAGGTAAAGGCTTGCTCTGCTTAGCTTCAGGGGGCAAAACTAACCAGGGGTTTAATGGTCAGATGTCACAGAGGGGCAGATTTCAGTTCAGTATAAGCAGAAATTTCCCAACAATTATGAAATTTCAAAAAGGAATGAGCTACCAGGGCTGGGAGTGGGGAGAGGATTCCCTATCACTGATGGATTTTGAATGGAGATAGGATGATCACATGTTGAGATGCTGTAGGGGGATTCCCAATGAAGTATAAATGGGTAAAAGAGATGCCTTCTGAGGTCCCTTCCAACTACAGACAATATGAAATCACTCTTGCCTCCCCCTACACCCCATCCCTGTCTCCAAGGAGAACCATTCCAGACAGGTGAGCTAAACACTTCCAGAAGATGCCAGAACAGTCAGCAAAGTCACAGGACCATAGAATATGGGGGTAGGAAGGGATGTGGGAGGGGGGTTAGGCCAGAATAAAGTGGTTTGATGACCACTTTAGAGCAGTGGTGTCAAACTCAAATAGAAATGGAGCCCACTAAACTCTGCTATACATCGGGATCCCTACAGGCAGCATACTGACTTAGAAAACCACGTATTATCATTATCTATATTCTATTGTATTTTTATTTATTTTGAAATCTGGTGGGCTACACTTGCAAGTATTGAGGGCCACAATGCCATGGGATGTGGAGTGGATTCCTCTGCTTTAGGGGTTGATAGCTAAGACAAGCGGGGGTCAGTTGTTCAAGGTCACCCCACCAGTAGGGTCTGATGAGAGGATTTACCTCTCATTATGAACCTGGACTTTGACTCTGACTCCACAAATCATGCTACATCATACTCCCATGAGTTTTTCTTCTCTCCATGGTACCTTTTCCAACTCAAATAGCACACGAACACTGCTGGGGCTCAAACAAATCCAGCACTCCTCCCATTCTCCTTCATCCTCACCCCAACCTCAGAGCTTTACAGACAGTTTGCCCATCAGAAAGATGCCCAATATATCCAATGTCAAACTGGCCTTCTAGCTCATATACAACACTCCATTTTCCATCTTGATGCCTTTGCACATAGTCTCCCTCATGGTCTTAGAATTCACTCAGTTACCAAATTCCTTTTATAACACAAATATGATGCTGATACCTAAACCATGAAGAGCAAAAAGAGAGAAAGAAAAGAAAACTATAGACCAATGTCCCTAATGAGTATTGATGCAAAAAATTTAAAGGAGATTATAGCAGTATATCACAAAGATCATACACTGTGACCAGGTGGGATTTATACCAGGAATGCAGGGCTATTTCGATATGAGGAAAACTATCAGCATAATTGACTGTATAAATAACAAAATCAACAGGAATCATATGCATCTCTCAATAGATGCAGAAAAAGCTTTTGACAAAATACAACACCCAGTCCTGTTAAAAACATTAGAAAACATAGGAATAAATGGAGCTTTCCTTAAAATGATAAATGGTATCTCTCTAAAATCATCGGTAAGCATTATCTGTAATGGCAATAAAATAGAATCCTTCCCAATAAGATCAGGGGTGAAACACAGATGCCCATTAGCACCACTATCAGTCAATATCATACTAGAAATGTTAGCTATAGCAATAAGTCAAGAAAAAGAAACTTGTAGGAATTAGAACAGGCAATGAGGAAACAAAACTATCATTCTCTGCAAATGATATGATGGTATACTTGGAGAATCCTAGAGAATCAACTAAAAAACTAGTTGAACTAATTAATAACTTCAGCAAATTTGTAAGATATAAAATAAAACCACATAAATCATCAGCATTTCTATATATTACCAACAAAGTTCAACGGGAAGTGAAATTCCATTTAAAATAACTGTAGATGATATTTGGGAGTCTACCTGCAAGATAAATCCAGGAACTATAGGAACATAATTACAAAACACTTGTACAAATAAAGTCAGATCTAAACAAGTGGAGAACTATTAAATGTTCATGGGTAGGCTGAGCCAATATAATAAAAATGACAATTCTAACTGAATTAATTTACTTATTTAGTGCCCTACTAATGAAACTATCAAAAATTATTTTATAGAGCTAGAAAAATAATACCAAAATTCATCTGGAAGAACAAGAAGTCAAGAGTACCAATCATCAAAACAATTTGATATTGGCTGAGAAAATAGTGATGGATCAGTGGAATAGATTAGGTATATAATACACAGGGGTAAATGACCATAGTAATCTAGTGTTTGACAAATTCAAAGATCTAACCTTTTGGGACAAGAACTCACTATCTGGCAAAGATTGCTGGGAAAACTGGAAAGCAGTTTGGCAGAAACTAAGTATAGACCAACATCTCACACTGTATACCAAGATAAGGTCAAAATGGGTTCATGATCTAGACATGAAGGATGATACCATAAGCAAATAGGGAGCATAGAATATTTTGCTTGTCAGATCTATGGATAAGGGAGGAATTTATGAACAAACAAGAGAAAGGATGTAAAATGCGTAATTTTGATTATATTAAATTAAAAACATTTTTGCACAAAAAAAACCAATGTAGCCAAGACTATAAGGAAAATAGAAGACTGGGGAAAAATTTTTTACAGCAAGTATTTCTGATAAAGGCCTCATTTCTCAAATATATAGAGAACTGAGTCAAATGTATAAGAGTACAAGTCATTCCCCAATTGATAAATGGTCAAAGGACACGAACAGGCAGTTTTCAGATAAAGAAATCAAAGCTATCTATAGTCACATGAAAAAATGCTCCAAATCACTATTAATTGAAGAAATGTAATTAAACAACTCTGAGGTACCATCTCATACCTATCAGATGGGCTAAAATGACAAAAAAGGAAAATGAATAAAAATTGTGACAGTAATGCCCTGTTAGTGGAGTTGGGAACTTATCCAACCATTCTGGAGAGCAATTTGGAGCTATGTCCAAAGAGTTATAAAACTGTGTATATATACCCTTTGACTGGACAATACCATTACTAGTTCTATACCCCAAAGAGATCAAAGAAAAGGGAAAAGTACCTGTTTGTACAAAAATATTTATAGCAACTCTTCTCTGTGGTGGCAAAGAATTGGAAATTGAGGAGATGTTCGTGAAATGAGGAATGGTTGTGGAAGTTGTGGTATGTGATTGTGATGGAATACTATTGTGCTATAAAAAATGACAAGGGGGATGGTTTCAGAAAAACCTGGGAACATTTATATGAACTGATGGAAAGTGAAGTGAGCAGAACATTGTACACAGTAACAGCAATATTGTATGAGGATCAACTATGAATGATTTAGCTCTTCTTAGCAATGCAATGATCCAAGATAATTCCAAAGGACTTAGGATAAAAAATGCTATCCCCCTCCAGAGAAAGAACTGATGGTGTCTGAAAGCAGATTGAAGTATATGTTTTTTTAACTTTCTCTATTATTCTTTGGCTTTTTTTTTTGGTCTGCATTTTCTTTTGTAACATGGCTAACATGGAAATATGTTTTGTATGACTGCACAAGTATAATCTATATAAAATTGCTTGCTTTCTCAAGCAGGGGGGAGAGGAGGGAGGGAAGGAAAGAATTTGAAACTCAAAATTTAAAAAACATGAACATGAAAATTTTTAGTTGACATTTAATTGAGAAAAAATAAAATAAAAATTAAATGTAAAAGAAAAAGAATCCGCTCAGGTCACATACCTTCTCCTACATGAAGCCATTCCTGATGCCCCTACCCCAACTACTAGTCCTTCCTCTCCCAGACTGTTCCTTCAAATTACTCTATATTTATTTTGTATATACAGGAGCCCCAAAAGTGTAGAACCATACTAAGACTTTTGAAGTATCTCATATTTTGTTTATGCTTATATATGTACCCTGATAAGAAAGTAAACTCTTTGATGTTTTTATCCTCATGGCCTGGCACAATGTCTATCACATAGCAGAGCCTTAATAACTGTTGATCAGTTGATAGATTGAGTTAAACTCATTGACCCAATTGCTGGAACACAACTTAGAACAGTGGGTGTCAGAGCTGAAAAGGGGCCTCAGAACAGAGAATGTCAGAGATGAGATACACCTAAAACCACAGAATATTAGAACTAAGAAGGGCCTCTGAACCTAGAGATTATCTAATAATATGTGTGGAAAATAGCTTCAGACTTGGAAAATCACCTCATTCCGCAGGGATGAACACCCAGTTGATATTCATCAGAAGGGATGAGTATGGGAAAAGTCTAACAAGCTGGCATGTTGGGACACGGGAACTATTTGCACCAAGTAATTCAGTCAGAGAGCAGATATTCTGAACCCTTCAGGCTGACATTTACTGAACATTGAGTGGTTGCCCAAGCACCCGGCCCATCCATTCCTCTTCTTTCTTTGTTATCCATGTGATGACAGCTTTCTCAAGCAGGGGTATCCCCAAATCACCTCAGGAAATGGGGAGGCAAAGATGGGAAATGATATGCCTTACTTAGGCAGGAGTTGTCATGTATGGAAACCCTGGTTTCTCTTCTTAAGTGCTGGCTAGGGGACCCTGCATTCCATCAAGCCACACCACAAACTTGTCAACAATGCAGTGCTTTGTAATCATAACATTTCCGAGCTCAAAAGGTCCTCTAAAAGGCAAACTAGCCTCATCCATATCACATTGGATGCCCTCTACGGTGTCCTGAACAGATGGTGCCAGGGCCAGAAGACCTCCCTTGAGGTAGGCCTTTCCTAGGCAGGCACCTTCCCAAAGTGGCCCATTCCCCTTTGGGCCAGCACTAATGGTCAGGAAATCAGCCTCATCACAACTTTCACCCACTACTCCTAGTTTTGAACAAGTCTCTACC
Source organism: Vombatus ursinus (assembly GCF_900497805.2). NCBI lineage: Eukaryota > Metazoa > Chordata > Mammalia > Diprotodontia > Vombatidae > Vombatus > Vombatus ursinus. The sequence continues at coordinate 884,165 of NW_020944183.1, read as the reverse complement.
TCCTCTTAGTCATGATCATTGTTCAAATATTGGAATAGAGATTATGTCACCCTCTCCCCCAATCTTTTTCTGGTCCAGGTTAAACATTGCAGATCCTTCACCAATCAGCATATGGCCACCATGCCATTTCCCCTATCCTGGATGGGAGTCTTTGGATGTCTACCATCTTGTCATTTTTCCCTTCAGAGATAAGAAAACTGATGTCCAGAGAGTAATGTAACTTGCCTAGGGTCAACCACTGAGCAAATGACAAATGTCAGACTTGAATTAACCAGGCAAAAGTATTAAGATTCTTGGAAAGAATCAATGAACCAATCCATCCACTAGAATTTATCAAATACTTACTATAGGCCAAACACATGAGAGGCAGTCTTACCTTGAACAGGTACATTAGTGTTCCAGCCAACTCTCTATGCTCACAAGGTTCAGAAAAGGTGCATGTTTGCACTGGTAGAGGGACTTTCTTCATCCAGGAGTTCCCTAGATCTTTGAAATGACAAACTCAGTCCCTATGCCTATGTTAATGTGACAGGTATTATGCTAAGCACTGGGAATTGAAAAACAAATCTTAGACCTGAGTTCAAATCCAGCCTCAGACACTTACTAGCTCTGTGACCCTGGGCAAGTCACTTAACCCTGATTGCTTCCAAAAAACCCAAACAAACAAACAAACAAACAAAAACCAAAACTGAGATAGCTCCTACCCTCAAGAACCTGACATTCCCATGGATGTAAATAGAAACAATGTCATGGTGCCACAGCTGGGGGGACAGTTGAATGTCAACTTCCTTTGCCAGGAAGTAAGATAGTAAATTCATGTGGACTCTAGGCCCAGGCCTCCAAGAATCAGTTCCTAATACATGATAATCACATTGATTAGACTAGTGAGTCCCTGGGCTTTGTAACTTAGTATTTTTGTAACTCTTGGGAAGGTGGTAGAGCCACTGGGGCCTTAGGACATTGAATGCACAATCCTTGAGGGTAGGGCCTGTGTCTTAACTATCTTTGTGTCACCAAGGTAGAGCACACAGCCTCATAGGTAGTGAGTGTTTAATAAAGTAACTGAATTTAGTGGTGAACCTTGCTGAAGGTCAGGGAGATTGAGGGATCAAGCAGTAAGGAGTAGAGCCAGTTGGGACATTTGAAGACAATGTGGCATAATGGATAGACTTGGAAACCTGGAATTAGGTCCTCGTTCTAACACTTCACTAAGTCTGTGACCTCTTAATAGAAGGATTTGTTCTGTAAAACTTGGAATCAGTCAAAAGGCTGCACTTGAGGACCTAGAGGGCCACATTTGGCCTTGAGGCTGCAGGTTCCCCACCCCTGGATGGGGGAAAGGCCTCTTTATAGCTTTACATTCTTCTTATATCCACACCTCCTTCCTCCCTCCAAATAATCTGCAATCCAGTGACACTGGCCTTGCTGTTCTTTATCAAGACACTCTATCTGCCAACTCCAAGCATTTTCACTGATTATCTCCCAAGCCCTAAATACTTTTTACATAAACAGAGATGTAAATAATTGAAGAAGTATTAATTACTCTAAAATGATAATACTTCCTAAATCAATTTACTTATTCAGTGTCATATCAGTTAAACTACCAAAAGATTAATTTATAAGATAAATAAACAACTGATTCAAATGTATAAGAATGAGAGTCATTCCCTGATATATTGTTGTTCAAAGGATACGAACAGGCAGGTTTCAAAGGAAGAAATCCAAGCCATCAATAGCCATATCAAAAAAATACTCTAAAAGAACAGAAGAAAAATACTATTAATTAGGGAAAGTAAAGCAATTCTGAGGATCCTCCTCACTCCCACCAGATTGGCAAGGATGATGAAAAATCAAAATGAGAAATGTTGGAGGGGCTGCAGGAGAACAAGTATATTAATGCACTGTTGGTGAAGCTGTGAATTGCTCCAGCCATTCTGGAAAGTAACCTGGAACTATGCCCCCAAAGTTACTATTCTGTGCATACCCTTTGACCCAGTGACACTACTACTAGGTCTATACACCAAAGATACCAAAGAAAGAAGAAAAGGGGGACCCATGTTTACAAAAACAGTCATATTTTTGTTATCACAAAGAAATAGAAACTAAGAGAATGCCAATAAATCTGGGGATTGGCTAAACATATTATGGTACATGAATGTGATGGAATATTGAGTCATAGGAAGTGATAAAATGGATAGTTTCAAAGAAACCCAGGAAGACTTTTATGAACTGATGCAGAATGAAGTGAGCAGAACCAGGAGAACAATTTGTACAAAAATAACAACATTATAAAGACAAAGCAACTTTGAATGATTGAAAATTTCTGATTAATGAAGTAACCAATCATGATTCCAGGGAAACATGCTACCTGTCCACTGAGAGAAATGATTGACTGGAGATGTAGAATGAGACACATGCTTTCAGATATGACTAATGTGGTAATTTTTTTTGCTTGATTATGTATATCAGTAACAAGAGCATTATTTTTCTCTTTTTCTTTTCTTTCCCCAATGGGGAGTGGTGGTAAGAAGGATAGAGGGTATAGGGAAGCAAATTTTTAAAAAAGAAAGAAAAGAGGGTCATTAAAGCATCTTTTTTAAAAAAAAAGAAAATGCACAGAAGAAAATAGAAAGAAGACCAGGAAGAACTACAGATAAGTAGCTCAGCTTTGGAAGTTACATGTAGAATTGATTATATTCAAATTTATTATCATTAAAAGAAAAGCTGTACATAACAGATCATCACAGTTTCATACTGTCTTCTTTTTCTGTTTTACTGTGTATATTGAAATGTCCATTTTATTTTGTTTGAGTTTATTTAGTTTGTTGAGTTCAGAGTAGAAAAAAAAATGAAGAGGTCAGACAAGTTCTACCACCTCCAAGGGTCGTCTGAGGTTTTGATCTATGATTCAACGGTCTTGGCTCAAACATCAGCCCTAGTCCTAGCAATTGCTGTTCGTGACCTTGAGAAGCATTTTAGCCACCCTTGGCCTCAGTTTCTCCACCTGTAAAATAAGAGAGGGTGGCTAGACTAGATGGCCTCTAAGGTTCCTTCCAGCTTTAAATTTATGATCCTATTAATCCTGGGACTTCTGAATGTCATAAAAGCATGTGCACAAATACACACACACACACACACACACACAAACTCCATCTGTAGGGGATGAAGTCCCTCAGTCACAAAAGTTAAGGAGTAAGTGGAAATGGGGCACAGACAAGACAGTCAAGTTTATTCTAACTGCAGCAAGCTTGTTCAGGTATAAGATGACTCAGTTGGACTTGGGGGCCTCGAAAGCCACTTCTAGCTCTGACATTCTATGTTCTAAAGCAACTAATAGATCACTGGAGTCAGGACAACCTAAAGCAAAGATGCTTCAATGACTTTCTTTTCTTTCTTTGCAAAAATGGGGCCTAAGATTCTTACTAACCTGGTGTAAGCTTGGGCAAGTCCCCTAATCTCTGTGTGCCTCAGTTTCTTCAACTGTAAAATGAGGATGATAATAGCATCTACCTCCAGGATTGTTGTGAAGATCAAATGAGACAATATTTGAAAAGTTCTTAGTACAGTGCTTGGCACATAGTAGGTGTTTCATTAATCCTTCCTTCCTTTCTTCCTTCCTTTCTTTCTTTATCTCCCTCCTTCCTTTCCTTTCTTTCTTTCTTTCCTTCTTTCTTTCTTTCTTTCTTTCTTTCTTTCCTTCCTTCCTCCTTCCTTTCCTTTCTTTCTTTCTTTCTTTCTTTCTTTCTTTCTTTCTTTCTTTCTTTCTTTCTTTCTTTCTTTCTTTCTTTCTTTCTTTCTTTCTTTCTTTCTTTCCTTCCTTCCTTCCTTCCT
>NW_020944183.1:872806-880324 GCF_900497805.2 Vombatus ursinus | reverse complement strand
CTTTCTTTCTTTCTTTCTTTCTTTCTTTCCTTCCTTCCTTCCTTCCTCCCTCTCTTCTATCCTTCATTCCTTCCTTCCTGTTCTGACATTAGCCAAGTCACTGCTATTAGTTGAACAGAAAGTGGAATGCCTTACGGGTTATTCAGCTGAATGATCATATCTAGACAAATTACTGGATGTGGGAGGGCACTGGTGCAGTTATTAATATACAATAATTGATGACTTTGACCATCTGGGCCCACAAAATTCAGACATTTGTGGCCTATGGGCAAAATAGTCTGGAACCTTCAAATCAGGCTCCAGTGAGTGATGCCAGAGGTTTCCAAAGAGTTTTTCCTGGCTCCAATATTTCTTAGCACTAAAACAGAGGATTTTTTCTCAAAGGATTTAGAGAGGTAAAGACCTAGAGGTTATCTAATCCAGTCCCCTCATTTTACTGATGAAGAAACAGAGAAGCCTCAGGTCTGCTATAAAGCTCTTATGCCATCTTTTCAGAAAAATGAGGATAATGGCATTCTGGTTGTTTCGATGAACAAATTGATATGGAGCAATAATACCCTGGCACCTAGGAAATATTAAAAAGATCCCCAGGAAAGTCTCCAGCATGTGAGATGGATTCAGCATGGGGGATTTATAGGAGGGCAGGGACAGGGATGCTTTGAGATCTCACTGTTGAAAGGTAGAGCCAGTTCAGAAAAATTAAGGATAATTGAAACAGTGACAATAATTAAATTGACCTTATTTAACAGAGAAAAACAAACTTTCAGTGTAATTAATATTATAAAGGCCATACTTATCCTACTCAAAAGTTGGTCAAGGATATTAGCATATTGATTATTTATAGGTCACTGATTTCTGCATGGTGGTGTTTGGGAGGGGTTGAGGGGTTGGAGCTCAAAGAGTTCTGTAATCACACCTGTTCTATTTCTTTGACGTCATCAAAAGTAAGTCATTAGTCAACTTGTAAAGAGACCATCCTCTGTTGGAGAGTTTGTTTATGTGGTGTTGAGCTGGGGAGTGAAGGCACAACTCTCAGTGGAGAGTTATTCTCTTGTCTTTTTTTTTTCTTTTAAAATACAGAACTATTGAAAAGTTTGTTACAAATACATCCATGGGCAAAATACTCCTATCTTGTGTGGTAACTGTGGAGGAAGCAGGCTGAAAAGGTGCCCCCAGAAGTTTTGTTTCTTAATTTCTTTGGACACCAGATTAGCCAAGGCAAGAGAGATCAAAGGGATCATTTATGTTGGTCACATCTTTGAAGCTGAGTCAGGAGAGAAAGATAATGCCTGAAGACCTAGAAAATCTAATCACCTCTACTCATCTGGGTGGGTTCCAATTCTAGAAAAGAGAAAGACAGAGGCTATGTGGTAGGTCTGGGGTCAGAGGACCTGAGTTCAAATGCCAACTTCTGCTTGCTTGTTGTAGAGCCTTGGACATATCACTGAACCTCTCTGGAGCTGTTTAGATGGAAGTGAGGTTCATGGGATGCCCATTCCCTCCCTTCTTCCATATATGAATACTTTTCATTTCATGCACCCAAATAGTATGAAACAGAGTTCCCTCTCTTTCTTCTTCCTTTCCTCCCCAGTCTAGTCTCATATCTCTTCCATTGCTATCTTTTCCTAAGACCATAAAAATAGAACAAAACCACATGCAGGTCCTTTGTCTCTCTTAGTTAGCTTTCTCTTTGACCCATGGTGACATCAGGATTCTGAGGGAACATTTGTTCTCCTCCTAATGTGATGTAAAAAAAAAATCATACAGTCTCTTTCCATTGACTGTGTACCTTTCTATTGCTCTCCAGATTCCCTTGTTTCCATTTCAAAATGTCTACTCAATTCTGGTCATTTAATCAGGAATGCTTGGAAATCCTCTATTTTATTAAATGTTAATTATTTTTCCCCTGTGGCATTATACTCAGTTTTGCTGGATAGGTTAACCCTGGGTGTAAGCCTGTATCATTTGCCTTTTGTAATATGTATTCCAGGTTCTCTTCTCCTTTATCTAACATCTGCCTAGTCTTGTTTAAACCTCACAATGGCCTTCTGGTACTTGAAATGTTTCTTTTTGGCTTCTTTAAACTGGAATCTCTAGATTTTGGCTATAATGCTGCCAGGAGTTTTCATTTTAGGGTTTCTTTCAAGAGGTAACTGGTGGATTCTTTCTATTTTCACTTTGTCCTCTTGTCCTAATAGGTCTGAGAAGTTTTCATTTATAATTTCTTGAGATAGGTATCCAAGTGATTTGCTTAGGGTTATACAGCTGCTAAGTGTGACAGGATTTGAACCCAGGCCTTTCTTACTCCAACCTATTCCTCTATCACTTTGCCATATCAGACCTAGAAGGGACTTTAGAACATAATGTCAGAGATGTGAGAGACCTTAAGATGTAGAATGTCAGAGTTTAGAGTGAATTTAGAATTGAAAATGTCAGAGGACCTTAAAACACTCTCAGAGTTAGAAAGAACCCTAGAATGGAAAATTTCTGAGCTGGAGAGAAATTTAGAACAGAAAATGGCAGAACTGGGAGGGATCTTGGGACATATACTATCAGAAATAGGAGGAATTTTAATATATATATATATATGTCAGAGGCAGGAAGGAATTTTAGAACAGAGAATGTTAGAAATGGAATGTGCTTTAGAACAGAGAATATAAGAGCCACAAAGGATCTGAGAATAGAGAGTATATGGGCTTGAAGGATCTTGGAACAGAAGAGAACTCTGAGGACCTTAGAGTACCATAGAGTGCCAGAGCCGGCTAGGAGCCTAGAACCCAGAATGCTAGAGCTAGGAGGAACCTTAACAGGGAAGGGGCTTGTCCAAGGAAATGCAAAGAGCCAGTAACAGAGAGGGGCTTGTTTCACTCTTCAGCTATATTCAGGGTTTGGTAGAGAGGACAGGTCCTTAGAGATCATCCCTCTTGTTTCACAGCTGAGGCCCAGGGAGGGAAAGAGACTTGCCTGAGGTTGCACAGCAAGTATGTGGTTGAGCTGGAACTCCTGACTCCCAGAGGAGTGTTTTTCTCTTTACCTCATGCTGTCTCCATGCCTGTCCTCAGGGTGAACTCAGAGAATAATAAGAGGCTTGGGCTATGACAGATTTCCAAAAGAACACACAGTCATAATCAAATGCAAACATCAAAGCCAGACATCAAGGGCCTTTGATTATCCCCTCTTTGGGCCGGGATGTGCTCCATACTGAGGAAATGGAGTGTTCAATTGCAGGGGTATTTACTGGCAATAAAAAGAAGAGGCATCTCATGAAACAAAATGAAAGGCAAGCAGGAGAGGCTGAAGCCACACCAGTTTCTAGGAGGCCTTCCATTCAGCAGCCTCTTTCATGTTTACCTATCCCACCTTAGATGCCTTGTTTGGGTCTTTGGAGAGCCCAAGTATGGGGGGAGGGGGTTGGTAGTCTCAGCCCCACATAGTTGGCCAGAAGGCAATGGATGGTTAGGTGGGTGACCCCAGTAGCCTGTGACTCTCAGTTTCCAACAGCTAGAGGATTTGGGTGGATTAAGTGCCCACAGCAGGGAATCAGCAATCCCTGAAGTGGACCAGCCTGCTGCCTCAATACTGGAGTCTGGAATAAGAGGGGCCATTCCTAAGCATTTTGTCCAACTTCTTCCTTCTCCTCCTGGAACAATGGGGCCTAGGGAAGGAAAGTACCTTGGCCAAGGTCAGCTGGGTGACCAGTGGCAGACTCAAATCTGAACCTGGGCTTCTAGCTCTTTCTACTGGCTACCACCAACCAGAAGTATTTTAAGCTGGTTTCAAAGGCATGAAATGAATGGGCTTGCCTATTCCCAGCATTATTTCCATACCCACATTTACAAAGAATGTATTCATAGTCCCTCTGAGTGGGAAGGGCTCTCAGAGGGCAGGCAGTTCAATCCATACCTGAACAGGAATCTCTTTGACAGCATCCTGGGCAAGTGGTCATCAAGGCACTGTTTGCAAAGCTCCAGTGAGGGGGAGTCTACCACTGCCTGAGTCAGCCCATTCCACTCTGGGAGAGGGCTAATGGTTTGTTGTTGTTGTTGTTGTTGTTGTTCAGTTGTTTACGACTCTTTGGGACCCCATTTCAGTTTTTCTTGGCCGAGATACTGGAATGGTTTGCCATGTCCTCTACCAGCTCATTTTACAGATGAGGAAACTGAGGCAAACAAGGTGAAGTGATTTGCCCAGGGTCACATAGCTAGTAAGATGGATTTGAACTTAGTCTTCCTGAATTCAGGCCTGAATTCTATCCACTGCACCTCCTAGCTGCTAATGGTTTAACAAGGATTTTTTTTTCTGACACAAAGCCAAAATGTGACTTCCTACAACTCCTTCCTTTTGCTCCTAGGCCTCTGAGACCAAGCAAAACAAGTCTAATTCCCCTTAAATGTGCCTCTTCAAAAGGCAGTTATTAAAGCCTCCCCAAGTAAAACAACGTAAATATCAATCAATCAATAAACATTTATTAAGCCCCTACTATGTGCCAGGCACTGTGCAAAGCTTTAGGGATACTATTGGTTTGCTATTTCCTTTTCCAGTTCATTTTACAGATGAGGAAACTGAGGCAAACAGGGTTAAATGGCTTGCCCAGGGTCACACAGTGTCTGAAGCTGGATTTAGGAAGATGAGTCTTCTTGACTTGAGGCAAAAGAAATGTTAGATATAATTATAATAATGTTATTATCAATAATAATAATGTTCACCATCATCATCAACAACAGCAACAATTGGAGGTTGGTTGGACCCATTGACCTCCAGCTCTAGATCTAGGAACTTTCTAGAGTTTTCTCTATTCCAAACTAAACATGCCCAGTCTCTTCAGTCTCTCTTTTTTTTTAAGGCAATTGGGGTTAAGTGACATGCCCAGGGTCACACAGCTTGTAAGTGTCAAGTGTTTGGTCTGAGGCCGGATTTGAACTCAGGTCATCCTAACTTCAGGGTCGGTGCTCTATCCACTGTGCCACCTAGCTGCCCCCTATGCCCAGACTCTTTAAATGAGCCTTGGATGACAGCGTACCTAGTTCTCTCCACATACTTTAACTTCCAGAGGCCACCTAGTCTACCTTCCTGCACCCAAAATGGTACAGAAGAAATAAATGGCAAAAAAATGCTAGGAAAAATATTTTTTAATATTTCCCTTGCTCTTAGTCCTACATGAATCCTTTGAGCTGGTGGTCTATCTCCAGTGTCTACACTGTAACTCATTCTTTCCTTCTATATATGCAAGGGAGCAAAGTGTAAGATGATTAGAAAAGTGGAGCGAATTGTGGGAAGATGGTGAAGTAAGGCAGGAAATAATCTGGCTCTCACAAATTATTTAAAATAATTCCTCAAAGTGAACTTTAGAGGAGCAGAAATAATTAAAAGGTGGGGTAAAACAGTTTTCCACCTAAGACAACTTAGGAGGACATTAGGAAAGACCTCCTGGGGAGTGGTCCATCTGATTGAAGTGCAGATACCTCCCCCAATCAACAAGCAACAAATTCTGGGCAGCAGTCTTCACTTCAGGAGCTTTTGCTCCATACACAGTGTGGGGAGTTGGGCACCTGATTAAGAGAAGATAAAGGGGGCCCTCCTCTGCTGGCAATGGATGCAGGGCCCAGGCTTGCTGACCAGATGCAGTCTTATGTTATGGCTGTCGGCAGGGAAGGGTGAGCACACTCAGTAAGTGTGCAGAGTTGCAGAGGAGCAGGGTCCTGCTGGCTACGGTTACTCAAAGGAGAGAGCAGGTCACTGGTTTTGGTTCCAGGGCAGAGGGGTGAGCTGATGCTTACAGCCACCTGAGGGTCCACAGAGAACAAGAGTGTTTTGTGGTGGCAGTGATGCTGGGGGCCCTGGTCAGGACTCAGGGGTGGAGCAGACTACTTGAGGGCACTTATAGATCAAGGCTTGAGATGGAAGAGCAGGGAACCACACCTGGTCTTGCATTATAGAACAAGAAGTCAAAGCCCCCAGGATAAAGCTCAGAAAACAACAGCATGAAAAACTTGAGGCCTGAGATATTATTCCCCACATCCAGGAAGCAGAGCCTGACCCTAACATAAAGTTAACAGTCAAGAAATAGAACATTTATAAATGAGTATACAACAGAGAAAGAGCCCAACCATAGACAGCTATTATGGTGATAGAGAAGATCAAGGTTCAATCTTAGAAGACAAAACAACTTCTTGTAAAGTTTCAAAGGAAAATGTAAGCTCCAAAACATTTTATGGAAGAATTTTAAAAAAACTTTAAAAATCAAATAAGACAGGTTGAGGAAAAATTGGGAAATGATGTAGAAAATTATGAAAAGAAAATCAACCAATTAGAAAAAGAGATCCAAAAACTTACAAAAGAAAATAACTCCATAAAAATTAGAATTGGACAAGGGGAAACCAATGACTTCATAACATCAAGAAATAAAACAAAATCAAAAGAATGAAAAAATAGAAGAGAACGTGAAATATCTCGTTAGAAAAACAACTGACCTGGAAAACAGATTGAGGACAGACAATATAAAAATTGTTGGACTACCTGAAAATTATGATTTAAAAAAAAGATTCTAGATATTATACTTCAAGAAATTACTAAGGAAAATTGCCCTGAAGTTTTAGAACTAGAGAGTAAAATAGAAATTGAAAAAAAATCCACTGATCACTGCCTGAAAGAGATCCCAAAATGAAAACTCACAGGAACATTATAGCTAGATTTCAAAGCGCCCAGGTCAGGGAGAGAATGTTACAAGCAACTAGAAAGAAATAATTTAAATATAGTGGAGCTACAGTCAAGATAACACAAGATTTAGCAGCCTCTACATTAAAAGACTAAAAGGCATAGAATATAATATTCCAAAGAGCAAAGGAGCTAGATTTGCCACCAAGAATCACCTACACAGCAAAGCTGAGTATAATCCTGAAAAAGAAAATGGATATTTAATGAACTAAAGGACTTTAAGATATTTTTGAGGAAAGGACTAGAACTGAATGGAAAATTTGACTTACAAGAATTAGGAAAACATAAGAAGGTAAATATGAAAGGCTAATTATAAGAGATTTAATAAGGTTAGACTATTTACTTCTTATCTGGGAAAATGATATTTGTTACTCTTAATGTTATCATTACAAGGGCAGTTTGAAAGATCATACGTAAATAGAAGGCTTGGGGTTGAGTTGATTATGATGGGATGATCCTAAAAAATAAAATTAGGTAAAGACAGGTAAAAGGGAGCAAATTATCTCATATAAACAAGGTGTAAATGGAAGAACTGTTACAGTGGAGGGAATGAGGGGTGGAGGGTAGGTAGTGTGGGAAATTTATTTTCATTGTAACTGAGTTAAAGATGGAGTAACATACATTTAGTTGGGTATGAAAGTCTTCTTAACTTACAGAGAAATAGGAAGGCAAGAGGAAAGGATAAAGAAAGGACTTTTAAAAGGTTGTGTGGATTAGGGAGGCAGTGGTCAGAAGTGGCCAGAGGAGGGATAGCACAAAAGAGAGGAGGAGGAGGAGGAGGAGGAGGAGGAGGAGGAGGAGGAG
>NW_020944183.1:833080-872706 GCF_900497805.2 Vombatus ursinus | reverse complement strand
GAAACAGTAAGGAAAAGTAAGATAGAGAGAAATACACAGATAGTAATTATAAATTTGAGTGTAAATAGGATGAATTCACCTATAAAATGGAAAGGGATAACAGAATTGATCAAAACCAGAACCTGACAATTTGTTGTTTACAAGAAACACATTTAAAAATGAGAGGCACACATACACTAAAATACAGGGCTAGAGTAGAATGTATCAGCTTCAGCTGGTGTGAAAAGAAATAGGGCAGCAATCATGATCTCAGACTAAGTTAAAGCTAAAATAGATTTAATTAAAAAAAGATAAGCAGGGAAACTGCATTATGTTAAAAGAAAACAAAGAAAAAAAAGATGATGACAAAGGTGATGACATCATGAAGGGCTTTAATATCAGACAGAGGAATTTATATTTTATTCTGGAGGTGACAGGGAGCTACTGGAGTTGATTGAATGGGGGCAAGTGGTCAGAACTGCACTTCAGGAAGATTACTTTGACAGATGAGTGGAGGAAGGATTAGAGTGGGGAGAGAAATGAAGCGGGTAAACCAACCAGGAGACTATTGCAGTAGTCCAGGAGTGAGAAGCTGAGGGATGAAACCAGAATGATAAAAGTGTCAGAGAGAAGGAGGTATATGCAAAAGAATGACAGGACATAGCAACAAGTTGGATGTGTGGAGTAAGTGTGAGTGAGGAGTTGAGAAAGACACTGAGCTTGTGAGCCTAAGTGACTGGGAAGATAGTAATGCCTGCAACAATAATAGAAAATATGGGAAGAGGAAAAGGTTTGGGGACAAGATAATGTTTTGGACACATTAACTTTAAGATGTTTACTGGACAGCCAATTCTAGATGTCTGAAAGGCAGATGGAGATGCAAGATTGGAGGTCAGCAGAGGGTTAGGCAGGATAGGTCGACTTGAGCATCATCAGCATAGAGATGGTCATTAAACCCATGGGAGCTGATGAGATCACCAAGGGAAGTAGGATAGAGGGAGAAGAAAAGAGGGCCCAGGACTGAACCCTGAGGGACATCTGTGGTTAGAGGGTGTGACCTGGAGATGGTACAGCAAAGGAGGCAGAGAAGGAAGGGTCTGATAGGTAGGAAGAGAACCAGGAGAGAGAGAAGGGTGTCCCAAAAACCTAGAGAGAAGAGGGTATCAAGGAGGAGAAGGTGATCAATAGTGTCAAAGGCTGCAGAGAGGTCAAGGAGAATGAGGATGAAGGAAAGTCCACTGGGTTTGCACATTAAGAGGAACACTGTAATTTTGGAGAGAGCATTTTCAAGTCAAATAATGAGCTTCAAGCCCAACCTCTGACACTAACTAGTTGTGTGACTTGGACCAAGTCCCTTCCCTTCCCTGGGCCTTAGTTTCCTCCTCTGTAAAATGATGAGAGGGTTGACCTAGATGACCTCTGAGACTCCATCCTGCTCTAGATCTGGGATCCTTTGAGATTCAATACTACCTCCCCATTTTACAGCTAAGGAAATTGACATCCAGTGAAGACTTACCCAATAGCTAACAAAGGCAAGATCGAGGATTCCAACCCAGGCCTCTTGCCTCTCATGTTCAATCTCTTGTTTATTAAACCACAGTTTAGACCAATTAGTTCCAGAGTTCTGTATCATTTTTACTAGATTTAGCTCTGTCCCCCTAAATGAGAGGGAATGAGGAAGAATAAAGGCATTTCTTCCAAGCAGAGATCCAGGGCCAAGACCCAGTACATTTTGGGATAGGCCTACAGTTAAGTCTTTAACCACGTCTACAAGAGCAAGCCCCAACCAGGAGGTCCTGAGACCTTTCCTTCTGCCCTTTAGACACCTAACATGTAGTGCTTAGGGAATAGACAAGCCCTGGAAATCTTCCTAAAGGTATCTGCTACAGATTTTTCTAGAGGTAGCAATGTACAGCAGAAAAAAGAACTGGATGTGGTGCTAGAAAGCCAGGTTCAAATCCTGGGTCTACCATTTACTAGTTTTATTGGGCAGGCTCCTTTCCCTCTGTGTTCCTTAGTTTCATCCTCTATAGAATTAGAGGACTGGACTAGATGACCTCAAAAGTTCCTTCAAGCTCAATATTCCTATGAAATAATGATACCATAGCAGCAAGGTCTGGGAGTTATTTCAAGAAACCAACTGGAGCTCCAGTTTGTTTCTCTTTATTGGCACATGCCACCTATAAAACAGTCCACTGACATGCTAGCACAGCCTTTGGTCTGGGTGTGGTGCCCAATGCCTGCATGTGGCAGACTCATTTCATCCCTTTGAGACAAGGATTAAAAATACTTATGACTGTTGGAGGTGAGTGATTGTTCAGTTAGTAGTGGGGATAAGTCTTGTTTGTACAGACTCCATTTCTTTGGCATCCAAGGTGCAGGTTCTCTCCCTGAAGGCGCACAAATTAATAGGGGGTGATCAGGCCAGGCGTCAGACAGAAAAGCCAGGCTGCAGGGGAGTGTGGAGTGGAATAAAAATGGAGAACATGAGTCCCGGCCTGAATAGATCTTAGTCTGGTAGGGAGAAAGAGGTTGGCATGGGGAAAAAAAGCAGCAGACAGACTTTCAGCCAAGATGGATGCCTGAAGGGGAGACAGACTGCCCAGATCCAGCAAAAACCTGACATTTGCATTAGACCTAATAAGAAACTATCAAGAAATCCAATGAGAAACTATTGTAAGTGGATTCTAACACCCCAAAATTGTGCAAAAAATCATCTGAAAGTTCACAGGCAATAGGAAAAGAGGCTGGCTACCAGCAACATTGGCATCAATACAGGCCAAAAAAAAAAAAAACCAAAGTCTGGAGTTCAACCTAGAGATTGGTCAGAAACACCATCCTTTGGCTCAAAAAGCTCTGCGTCCAGAGGCAATAGGAATGAAGGTCCTCTTTCTTGCTCTGCCACCCCTTCTCTCCCAAGTCCCAGGAATGTCAGGGGCTTGGAAGCCTAGGGAAGCAGCAGGGACCAGAGGAGGATGCCAGTGCCTAGGCCCAGAGGTTCTCTAGCAGTCTATCCTGAAAACTCCATAGAGGGCCCTGGAGAATCAGCACTGTGACACTCAAATATCAAAGGTGGAGGGGTAAGGGGAATAACAGTACAAGGGCTTAAAATCCATCCTTAGGATTCTCTTTTTTTTTTTCTTTTTGAACTCCGTCTCTTTGAAGATATTAAGATTCTGAAGAGACACTTGTTCTACACTCCAGCTGCTAGAAACCTTTCTAGGTTTCTCTTGGCTCTTAACTTTGCACTTTAAAGTTCCTACCAGCTCTGGTCTTTTCATAAGGAATGCCTGGAAGTCCTCTATTCTATTAAAAATCTATTTTCTTCCTATATGATTATTCTCAGCTTTACAGGGTAAGTTATCCTTGGTTGAAGCCTATATCTTTTGCCTTTTAGAATATTTTATTTAAAGATGTCTCATTTCTAGTAGAAGCTGCCAGTTTTCATTTAAGATTACTTGAAATATACTGTACAGGCTTTTTAAAAATCATGGTTTTCAGGGAATCCAATGATTCTTAAATTCTCTCTCCCTGACTGGCTTTCCAGGTCAGTTTTTTTTTTTAAAATAGCAGTTACCTTACAATTTTTTTTTTAATTTTTAAAAAACATTGTTCTAGTACTTCTTGCTATCCTATGGAGTCATTGACCTCTGTTTGGTCTATTCCAGTGTTCAGGGTGTATCTATTACTTGTGATTTATTCTCCTAATTATTTCTTCTAAAGCTTTTATTCTATTTTTTATCTTGTTTCATTTCTTTTATTTTTATTTTATTTTTTTGGGGGGGGGGGGGCTAGGCAATGGGGTTAAGTAACTTGCCCAGGGTCACACAGCTAGTAAGTGTTATGTGTCTGATGTTTCATTTTTTTTTAAGCATTCATGTAGGCCATGCAGAAAATCCATTTTTTCCTTTGTATCACCACTTACAATTGTTATGGAGTTATTTACTCCTTCTAATTGGAGATCTCTAGATCTACAATAGTTTATTACACTGGTGAGTGTTTGTATACTTTTCTTCTCACACATTGAAATTGTGAGAAATAATAAGTTCTACCTCATCTTTCTCATTTCTATACTAGTATGTATTCCTTTCTCCATCCTTTATCCTCTCCTAAAATTCTCATAATGGAACCAATTCACCTGAGGTCCTTTGCTTTTCTTCTTTTGAAGGCATTACAATTCTGAAACATCACTTGGATTTTTCTTCTTCCCCTATTAGAATGTTAGCACTGTGTCATCCTACAGTCCACGGAGAAGGAGGATATGGGCATCAGATGAACTTCATGCTCTCTTCTGAAGCAGGGTTGAACACACACACAAGCAAAATACATCAAACTCAACAAGGGAACAAGCAGGAATGGTGGTGGGGAGGATAGTACCGAAAAGAGAATAGCCAGCAAAATGAATTTCCTAATCCTTAAAAGGGGGATTAAAAGGGGAAAAAAGAAAAGCAAAGAAGTAGGACCTAAGCCCATCACTTGGGGACTGGCTGAAGAAATTATGGTATGCAAACATAATGGAGTATTGTTGCTATTGAATAGTTTTCAGTAATGTCTGATTTTTTTTTTTTGCTTTTGTAAAAAGTTTTATAGTCCAAAGGGGAGACAACATGTATATCAATAGATACAGTACCTACAAGACATACATAGAATTTATAACTTTACTGGGGGAAGACTAGTAGCTTTGGGGAGCAAGTGAGGCCTTCTGCAGATGTCGGTGCTTGAGCTATCATAGATTTAGAGCTGGAAGGGACCTTAGATGTCATCTTGTCCAATTCCTTCATTTTATAGATGAGGAAACTGAGGCCCAGAGAGATTAAGTAACTTGTTCAGTGTCACACAGACAGTGACAGAGGCTAGATTTGAACCCAAATCCTTCAACTCCAAACCCAATACTCTTTCCATTGTAACATGCTAGAGTGATTACAAGGAAGAGGGAGCAAACTTATTCTAATTGCTCTCTAGAGCCACGGAGAGGATTTACAGGAAGATACCAATTTTTATCAAAGTAAAGAAAATGCTTCTTCATAATGAGATACTCAGATACATAAATGTATGCATGATTTCAATGTCAGTACATCTTTCATTTAACTCAACAAACATATGTTTTATGACTGCTATGTGTAAGGTACTGTGCCAGGTGCTGGGTCGAGAATTCAGTAAAAAATAGTCCCAGCTCTCAAGACATTTACAATGAGGGTGGGAAGAAGGAAACATATACATAAATAAGTGTTAAGGCAAGGAGACAGGAGATACAATGTGGAGTTTGAGGAATAATTTATAGTACAGTATAGCTGCCTAACCTTTAGAATGAAATACAAATTACTCTAGCATTTAAAACCATTCATGACCTAGTGCCTTCACGCCAAATTACCTTGTATTTATTCTGTATGTACTTGCTTTGTCTATTCACACACATGTGTATGAATTTGTATGCATTGTATATATGCGGCAAATATGTATATTTGCATTATGTATATATACACAAGTATATGCATATGTATATATGTAGTATATGTATACACATATGAATTTGTTATAATATATTATAATATATAATTATATATAATGTATCATATTTGTTATATGCTATATTCTATATAATTATGCATTATATTATATATTATTTTAAATATAGTCACAAATGATATATTATATATAATGTATTATATATGTATACATATATACACCTCGATAGATAGATAGAGATAGATAGTCTCTTACTATAGAGTGTAAACTCCTTGAGGTCTGGGATGGCTTCTTTGTTGTCATTCTGTTCCTGTCTTCTAGCACAGTGCCAGCCAGTCAGCACTCAATGAATGCTAGTTGTTTGACTGGTTGATTAAATGTAGGAGTCACTCAAGGTTAATGAGCAGGGGAGTTAAATGATAATAATTAAAGCTGATTTTTACATAGCATTTTAAAGTTTTGCTTCATGCAAAAGATCTGATCTGATCTTCACAACAACCCTGTGAGATAGTTGTTAGTATCCACCTTTTATAAATGAGGATACTAAGGCTAGGTAAGCTTAAGTAGTAATGTCTGATTCTTCATGACCTCTCTTGGGGTTTTCTTGGCAAAGATACTGGAGTGGCTCGCCATTTTGTCTTGCCACCTTGTTACCCTCATCATTGGGGCAGTTAGGTGGTGCAGTGGATAGAGCATCAGGCCTGGAGTCAGGAAGACCTGTGTTCAAATCCAGCCTCAAACACTTACTAGCTGTGTGATCCTGGGCAAGTCACTTCACCCTCTTTTGCCTCAGTTTCCTCATCTATAAAATGAGCTGGAGAAGGAAATGGTAAACCACTCCAGTATCTTTGCCAAGAAAACTCCAAAATGGAGTCACAAAGCTGAAATGACTCAACAACAAGAAATGATGAAAGGAATGGCTTTGGAAAATTCAAGGTGATATGAACTGATATTGAGTGAAGTGGTGAGTAGAATTAGGATAATAATTGATACAAGTACAATAACATTGCAAAGAAAAACACCTTTGTCTTTTTTTTTTTTTTTTTGGTGAGGCAATGGGGGTTAAGTGACTTGCCCAAGGTCACACAGCTAGTCAGTGTCAAGTGTCTGAGGCCAGATTTGAACTCGGGTCCACCTGACTCTAAGGCTGGAGCTCTATCTACTGCGCCACCTAGCGGCCCCCCGAAAAACACCTTTGAAAGACTTTAGAATTCTGATCAAGGCAAAGAGCAGTCATATCTCCAACGGTGACGTTCCTAAACGTCTGTCTCTTTCTGCACCTTGCGTCCATCCCCTCTCTGTCAGGGGGTTTGTTTGGTTTCTGCCTATTTCCTTGTTATAATTTTTTCTCTTTTCTCTTGATTTTTAATTGGGGGAGGGATCTGGGGAAGAAAGGAGGGCAGTAATAGTGAGGCTCAAAAAAAGGGCTATTGAAACGTTTTAAAAATGCATCGAGGGGTATAGAATAAACAGGGTAGATGGACAAGACAAGCACAAATAAGTGGGACAATTCTGAAAGGCACATGTGGGATTATGCCTCTTTTTTAAGTAAGGAGTAGGAAATGGAGATTCGCAGTTTCATACATAATCCTCTTTTTATGTTCTGTCCAGATAGAAATGCTTTCTTTTTGTGCTTAAGATCAGAAAAACAAAAAGTCAGTGGATTCCAAATCAGAAGGCCTGGGGCTTTGAGTCCCAGCTCTGCCATGCACTGGCTATGTGACCTTGAGCAACTCATTTCCTCTGGGATTCAGTTTCCTCTTCTATAAAATGAAGAAGTGGAACTGTATGATCTCCTCCCTCCCTCAATTCCGTGGTTGGTTCTGAATGTTTTAATATTCTCTGGATGAGTGAATGAAAAAGCATTGATTGATCACTTACTATATGTCAAGTACTTGGGCTAAAGCAGGGGTGGAGAACCTGTGGCCTCTCCTCTAGGTCCTCAAGTGTGGCCTTGAGGCCGCAGCTTCCCCACCCCCGGGCTAAAGTGTTCATATACAACCAGATCTCAATTAGTGCGAATAGTCAATCCCCTGAAGTGGTCATATGCATGCAAATATACACTATTTAAAGTTATAATTATGTAAAATATGGTAACGGGTTCCAGCTCAAGGGAAATATTTATTGTGAATTCAAATAATGCCACTACTTAAGGGGATTCATTCTCCTCCCTAATTAGGATCTCGCTGTACAAATAGAACAGTGAAACAGATTGTGCTTTCGAGGAGTTCACCCTCTAAATGTGGGAGCCAACATATATACATATGGGAGGATTCAGCTGCAGGCTGGATAGAAAGGCTTGGGAGCCCTAAGGATGCAACAGCAGAACACATAGCAAAGCCCAGGTCTCCTTAGGGTACAGCAAGAGAACACATGGAGATCTGGAGGGGTTACCAGCAGGTCAGAGGGTAAGACTCAAAGGACCTTAGTATAAAGTGGTAAGGTCAATAACTGGAAGAAATGGAGTTGGTGACTCCTTGATCTTCTAAGGTATGTAAGCAGCTATGTCTGCCCCACAGGGTGGGTGGGGGACCTGGCCTGATTCCATTCTGTGTCTTGAAAGCCCTTCTAGGTGGTGCAGTGGATAGAGAAGTGGCCCTGAAGTCAAGAGGACCTGAGTTCAAATCTAGCCTCAGACCAAACACTTAACACTTACTAGCTGTGTGACCCTGGGCAAGTCACTTAACTCCAATTGCCTAAAAATTAAAAAAAAAAAGAAGAAAGCCCTTCTAACTTTGGCATTCTTAGGATGTAAGACTCAGTGGCGTTAAACTCCAATTGAAATGGGATAGCATATTGACTTTAAAAACCACAGATTAACATTATCTATGTTGTACTGTATTTTTATTTCTTTTGTCAAACATTTACCAATGACAATGTAATCTGGTTTGCAAGGAGTTTGACGCCTCTGAAGTCAGAGAATGTTCCAATTAATCAATTCACCAAATAATTGCTTATAAAGCACATCTGACGTGTCAGGCACTGTGTTGGAGTCCAGAAGCCATCTCATCTGTTCAAGAATAAGCTGGGTAGGAGAGATCCCTGACCCCAGCCAAAGGCATAATGACTTGAATTTCACTTAAGAGCTCAGCTCTTGAGCTCAGAGGAGGAACTGGGTAAGCTTCCCCTCTGGTTGCCTAGCAGTGCAGACAAACAACACACTGACTTCCCCAGGCCAGCCTCCACCTCCTGGGTGTCTTCATGTCTGAGACAGAGGTGAGCCTGCCAAGCTAACAAAGTCCACTGCCCAGCCATCTAGGCAAGGCTTCCAACAGCTCAAGGGATTGGAATGGGCTCTTTGCTAGAAATGGGGGAGCCTCCCTCCAAGCTCTGTGTAGGCTGGTCACAACTTCACCCTGGTGCCTCTCTTGCCCTGCCCAAAGAAGAGTCATCTCCTCCACCAGGCCTTCCCCTGGCCATGATTCAGGGATGGGGAGCTGAAAGAACACTGGAGCTGGAAGGCCTGGGCTTGAGTCATAGCTCATAAAATGGTAGAGCCAAGTGGACCTTCGAAGTTATTTAGTTCAACCCTTTCATCTTACAAACAGGGAAACGGAGACTCAAAGAACGGAAATGACCTGCTCATTATCACACAGAAGCAGAATAGGATTACCATTGTAACACAGTTATTTCCAACTCTATCTCTAATTTTCTGAGTGACCTTGGAAGTCACTTCCCTTTTTTGAACCTCAGTTTTCTCATGTTCAAAAGCTCTGACATTCTCTGAGTCTGAGTAGTCTCAAATTCCCTGGAACTCTGGCATTAACAATTCAGGCCACACTACTTAGCACTTAATATACCCTTTATTCACCGTTATTACTATTATTCTACTTGTTAAAAATTATAATAAAACTAAAAGCTCCCATTAAAGAAAAAATATGGACCTGTGATTTCATTGATGTATAGTACAGTACTTGTAATGACTGTCCAGTAGTGACTGTCCAATGCAGATTGGTAAGTACTCTCCCATAGAACCTTAGAAAGTTACCACAGGCACAGGAAGACCGCGTGATGTGACCAGGGTCACAGAACCAGGACTAGAACCTGGGCCTTGACTCTAAAGTTAGATCCCTAGAAATTCAGATAGGGATGGAAACCAATCTGTGATTTCACTGATCCAGGTCACTTCCTGGAGGAGGAAACTCCGTCTGATAAAGTAGGTTGGCACCTTCTCAACAGCTTAGTGTTTCAGAAAGTTGCCTAGATGGGGGCAGCTAGGTGGTGCAGTGGATAGAGCACTGGCCCTGGAGTTAGGAGGACCTGAGTTCACATTTGACCTTAGACACATGACACTTACTAGTTATGTGACTCTGGGCAAGTTACTTAACCCCATCTGCCTCACTAAAAGGAAAAAAAAAAGAAAGAAAGTTGCCTAGAGAAATCACCGCGAAGTCATATGGCTACTGTGTCAGAAGTGGGATTTGAACCCAGGGCTTCTAGATGCTTAAGCTAGCTCTCAATCTTCTACACCAGAGGTGGCACACTTGTGACCCCAAATTCCCTCATGCAGCTCCTCAAACATATGCTGTTTTCTTTTTTTGTCAACTCTGCCAATTGATGGATGTGAGGTAAAACCTCAGAGTCATTTTAATTTGCATTTATCTAATTATTAATGATTTGGAATATTTTTTCATATAGTTGTCAATAATTTGGATTTCTTCCTTTGAAACCTGCCTATTCATATTTCTTGACCATTTGTCATTTAGATGATGACTCTTACGATTATAAATCTTAGTTCCTCATATGTGTCAGAGATGAGGTCTTTATTAAGGAATTAAAAAAAAAATTACTTGCCACAAAGATTTTTTTTCTAGTTAACTAATTCCCTTCTTACTTTATCTGCATTGGTTTTGTCTGTGCAAAAACTTCTTAATTTTATGTAATTAAATGTCCATTTTACCTCGTGTGATCCCCTTTTTTGATCATGATCTCTTCCCCTGTCCATAGATCAGAGAGATAATTCATTCCTTAATCTTTTGATTGTTATGATGTGACTTTTTTTTTTCAGGCAGTTGGGGTTAAGTGACTTGCCCAGGGTCACATAGCTAGTAAGTGTCATGAGGCCAAATTTGAACTCATTACCTCCTGACTTCAGAACTGGTGCTCTATCCATTGTGTGCCACCTAGCTGCCCCCTTGATGTGACCTTTTATATCAAAACCACGTATCCAATTTGGAGTTTATCTTGGTCTATGGCATGAAATATTGGTCTATACCTAATTTCTGCCAGATTGCTGTCCAGTCTTCCATGCAGTTTTTGTCAAATAGCAATTCATTACCCCAGTAGCTAGGATCTCTGGGTTTATCAAACACTAGAATCAGATTACTGCTCTGTAGCAAAGTCTGAAATCTGGCATTATCAGGATCCTTCCTTCTCACTCCTTCCCCCCCCCTCACCAATTATGTCCATTGAGGTTCTTGACCCTTTATTCCTCCAGATGACTTTAATTTTTTTTCTAGCTTTATAATCATTCAATAGTCAGATTGATACTGCACAGAATGAATAAATTAATTTCAGTAATATTATCATTTTTATTATATTGGCAAGGCTACTTGAGCAATTGATGTCCCTCCACTAATTCAGGTCTACCCTTATTTCTGTAAAGACTGTTTTGTAGTTGTCTTCATTCCTGTGCATGTCTTGGAATGGAAACTCCAATACACACACACACACACACACACACACACACACACACACATATAATCTTCCATAGTTATTTCAAGTAGAATTTCCCTTTCTATTTTTTCTTGCTGAGTTTAGTAGTTAATATACAGAAATGCTGTTGATATGTGGATTTATTTTTATCCTGAAACTGTGCTGAAGTAATTGATTCCAATTGATTTTTAGTTGATTCTCTAGGGTTCTCTACGTAAAACCATCATATCATTTGCAAAAAGTGAAAATTTGGTTTCCTCTTTGCCTATGTTCATTCTTCTAATTTCTTTTTTATTGCCTTAATTCTACAGCTCACATTTCTTGTATTATGTTAAATAGTGCTAGTGATAATAGACATCCTTGCTTTATCCATCTTCTTTTAAGAAAGGCCTCTAGATTATTCTCATTACATATGATGCTAGCTCTTGGTTTTAGATGAATAGTTTCAGATAAATATTAAGGAAAGGTTCATCTATTGTTATATAGTCTAGTGTTTTTTTTTTAAAGAAATAGATGCTATATCTTGCCAAAAGCTTTTTCTGCATCTATTGATACCATCATACAATTTCTGTTATGATCAATATAGTATATTCTGTTTATAGTTTTCTTAATGTTGAGTCAACCCCAAATTTCTTACATAAATCCAACTTGGTTGTACTGTATAATGTGTGATCTTTCTAATGTATTGTTATAGCCTCTTTCATAATATCTTCTTAATTTTTTTTTTGGAGAGGCAATAGGGTGAAGTGACTTGTCCAGGCCAGTAAGTGCCAAGTGTCTGAGGCCACATTTGAACTCAGGTCTTCCTGAATGCAGGGCTGCTACTCCATCCACTTCTCCATCTAGCTGCCACATCATGATATCTTATTTGAAATTTTTGTGTCATTGTCCACTAGTGATATTGGTCTATAGTATTGCTATTTTTTTCCCTTTTTATTTTGACTCTCCCTGGTTTAAGTATCGAAATATTCTTTATATCATTGAAATAATTAAGTAGGATCCTTTCTTTTTCCATTTTTTTGTAGTTTATATAATATTTGAATTCTCTTTTTATTTGAATATTTGGCAGAATTAATTTGTAAATCCATCTGGTTGTGGGATTTTCTTCTTTGGGAACTTGTTTATGGCTTGTTTAATTTCTTTTTCTGAGACTGGGTTGAATTCTCTATTTCTTGTTATGTTAATCTGAGCATTTTATATTTTTTGTAAATGTTCATCTTTTTCATTTAAGTTGTCAGTTTTACTGGCATATAGTTGGCCAAAATAATTTCTAAAACTTTCTTTTTCATTTGTTGTGAATTCTCCTTTTTTATTTTTGATATTGGTAATTTGGTTTTCTCTTCTTTTTAAAAAACAAATTAGCTAGTGGCTTATTTGTTTTATTGTTTTTTAAACAGCTCCTACTTTTATTTATCAAAATTCTGTTTTTGCTTTCAATTTTGTTAATCTCTTCTTTGATTTTCAAGATTTCTATTTTGGTATTTAATTGGGTTTTTAAATTTTGTTAGTCTTTGAGGTTTTTTTAGTTGCACAACCAATCCATTAATCTGTTCTTTTTCTCTTTTGTTGATGAAAAGTATTTAGAGACTTAAATTTTACCTAAGGAATGCTTTGCATGCACCCTAAAAATTCTGGTAGTTTGTCTCACTGTAATTACCTCTGAAGAAACTATTTATTGCTTCTATAATTTGTTCTTTGACCCATCAATTGTTTAGGATTAAGATAGTTAGCCTCCGATTAATTTTCACTATTTTCTTTGGCAATCCTTTATTCAACATAATTTTTATTGCATTGTGATCAGTAAAGGATGTTTAATATTTCTGTTTGTACAATTTGTTTTTGAGGTTTTATGCTCTTATACATGGTCAATTTTTGTAAAGGCGCCCTGCCGAGAAACATGTGTATTGAAGGGAGAAGTGAGAGCCAGCTCTCACTACTATTTCTTTTTCTTTTTTTTTGTCCTCCAATTAAATTTACTTATTTTTAGTTTTCAACATTCACTTCCATAATATTTTGAGTTCCAAATTTTCTCCCCATCTCATCCTTACCCCCTACCCCAAGAAGGCATTCATTCTGTATACCACTTCCCCTAATCTGCCCTCCCTTCTATCTCTCCCCCCCTTCTCTTATCCCCTTCCCCTTCTATTTTTCTGTAGGGCAGGATAGATTTCTATACCCCATTTCCTGTATTTCTTATTTCCCAGTTGCATGTGAAAACAAATTTTTTAACATATGTTTTTAAAACTTTGGGTTCCAAATTTTCTCCATTTCTCCCTCCCCACCCACCCTCATTGAAAAGGCAAGTAACTCAATACGGGTTGTACTTGTGTAGTCATCTCACTACTATTTCTGCCTAGCTATCCCAATACACCTTCTCCAGAACAACCCAGAAAACATGCCAAATCAACTTTGATTGAGAAAGCCAAGAAAAAGTCACAGTTTTCCAGCTTAGGGTAGCTTAGGAAGATAGAGAAGTGTGGACACTGGGGCTAGGGCTTGCCTGAAGCCCTACTCAGCAGCAGCAGGTAGAAGCAGCCTATAGAGGGGAATAGCCCAGAACTCAGGTGACTAAACACCTAGGCAGAAAGAGATCCCAGGGACCACTGTATTTTAGCACTGGGAGTAGGAAGGAGTACCAGTTGGCACTTCACCCATTATCCAGTTTTGGGTCACAGTTCCAGGGAAGAGAGAAGCAGTCTCAAGTGAGCAGAGGCCCTACCTGTGTAAGAAGCAAGGACCAAGTTCCAGAACCATGGCTTTGTGGCTCTGAGATTCAGTTCTAGCCTTTAGCCACACATATAAGCCTTCAGTGGAATAAACCAAGGCAGGAGACCAAGACCAAGGGAAAATGAGCAGTTCAGTGGCTCTGAACCTGCAGAACCTCCTAGAGGGCTAACAGTGATGCAGTCCAGCAGCAGTCTGCAGAGACTCAACTAAACAAAAGCCAACAGACCCAAAGGAGGTTAAAAATATGCAGGCCAGGAGGGCAGTGAACAGACCTCCCCCAGGATCACACTATGTTCCTGTGAAAGAAGCAGGACATAAAAGACAAAGCTCAGGCTAGTCATTCCCCTGACTTACCCTCCCTTCTCCCCCACCAAAAGGTAGGCAGAGCCCATCGTGTCCTAGGTCAAGAAGTAGGTTGGAAAAATGAGCAAGCAACAACAAAAAAAATCATGAACATAAAAAAAATTACCATGGAGACACAGAAGCTCAAGACACAAACACAAAAGACATTGATTTGAAAATATCTACAAGGAAAGCCTCAAAAAAATGTGGATTCGACTCAAGCCCAAGAAAAATTCCTAGGAAAGGAGTTCCTAGAAAGAGATTTTTTTAAAAGAGCAAAAGAAAAAAAGGATTAAAAAAATCAAATTAAAGCAGTAAAAGCAAAATTGGGAAAACAAATGAGATCTGTGCAAGAAAATTATGAGAAAAGGATTAACAGTTTGGTAAAAGAGGCACCAAAATACTTAACTCTTTAAAAAGCAAAATTGGTCATATGACAAAAAAATACTGAATAAAATAACTCCTTAAAAATTAGAATCAGTCAAATAGAAACTAATGACTCCATGAGATATCAAGAAACAACAAAACAAAGTCAAAAGACTGAAAAAATAGAAGAAAATGTGAAATATCTCATAGGAAAAGCAACTGACCTGAAAAATAGATGGAGAGAGATAATTTGAGAATCACTTGACTACCTGAAAGCCACGAACAACAACAATAACAACAAAAGTCATCATATTTCAAGAAATTATAAAGGAAAACTCCCCAGACCTCTTAGAACCAGAAGACAAAGTAAAAATTGAAAGAATCCACTGATTGTCTCCTGAAAGAGATCCCAAAATGAAAAATCCCAGGAATATTAATCAAAATCTAGAGCTCTCGGGTCGAGAAGAAAATACTGCAAACAGTCAGAAAGAAACAAACCGAATACCATGGAGCCACAGTCAGGGTCATGCAAGATTAGCAGCTACCACTATAAAGAAATAGAAGGCTTGGAAAATTATATTCAGGAAGGCAAAGGAGTTAGGATTACAACCAAGAATAACATACCCAGCAAAAACTAAGTATAATCCTACAGGGGAAAAATGGATACTTAATGAAATGGAGGACTTTCAAGCATTCCTGATGAAAAGACCAAAGTTGAATGGAAAATTTGACATTCAAACACAAAACTCAAAAAGCATAAAAAGGTAAACGTGAGAGAATAAGCATAAGGGACTAAACAAGGCTAAACTGTTTACATTCCTACATAGGAGGATGATATGTGTAAACCCTAAGAACTTTATTATCACTAGGGTAGTTAGAGGGAATATACTCACATAGAAAGTATAAGTGTTAGTCTATTCTGTTGAGATGATCTCAAAAGAAGAACAGAAGATCAAGAAAGAGGAATGCATTGGGAAAAGCGGGAAGTGAGAGAAGAATGGGGAAATTTATCTCATATAAATGAGGTACACAAAAAGTTTTTACAGTGGAGAGGAAAATGGGGGGGGGAGAGGCATGGCTTGAACCTCACTCTCATTTGAACTCATTCAGGGAGGGAAGACTATACATATACACAATTGGGTACAGAAATTAATTTTATTCAACAGGAAAGTAGGAGGGAGAGAGGCTACAACAAAGTGGGAAGAAGGATAAGAGGGAGCTTAGATTAAAGGAGGCGGTGGTCAGAACCAAAACAGATTCTTGAGGAGAGGAAGGAGTACAAAAAAAAGAAGAAGAAGAAGAAGAAAGATAAACAGAAGAGAATAGGATAGAGTGAAATACACATTTAGCAATCATAACTGTGAATGGAATGGGATAAGCTCACCCATAAAATGGAAGCAGATAGCAGAATGGATTAGAAACCAGAATCCAACAATATGTTGTTTACAAGAAACACACTTGAAACAGGAAGTCACACACACAGTTAAAATACAGGGCTGGAACAGAATTTATTATGCTATAATTGAAGTAAGAAAGGCAGGGATGGTAATCATGATCTCAGACAAGGCAAAAGCAAAAATGGACCTGATTAAAAGATATACTCAGAGAAACTACATCTTGCTAAAAGGTACCATAGAAAATGAATTAATATCAATACTGAACATCTATGCACTAAATGGCATAGCATCTGAATTCTTGAAAGAAAAATTAAATGAATTTCAAGAGGACATTGCAAAACTATAATAGTGGAGCACCTCTATTTACCCCTCTCAGACCTCGATAAATCTAATTATAAAATAAATAAGAAGGAAGTTAAGATAAATAGAATTTTAGAAAAGTTAGATATCATAGACCTCCGGAGAATATTGAATGGGAATGAAAGAAGTATTCCTCTAATAGCTTATGCGTAAGTGCATGGAATCTTCACCAAACTGATCATATATTTAGGGCATAAAAACTTCACAAATGCAAAAACATAAAAATATTAAATTCATCTATTTCTGATCATAATGCAATAAAAATGACATTTAATAAAAGGCATTTGAAGCAAAGATTAAAAATAAATTGGAAACTAAATAACTTAATCCTAAAGAATGAGTGAGCTAAAGAACAAATTATAGAAAGAATCAATAATGTCATTAAAGATAATGACAACAATGAGATAATATACCACAATTTATGAGGTGCAGCCAGAGCAGTACTTAGGGGAAATTTTATATCTCTAAACACATATCAATAAAAGAGAGAAAGTTCAGGTCAATGAAATGGACACACAACTAAAAAAAAATCCTAGAAAAACAACAAGTTAACCCCCCCATTAAACAATAAAATAGAAATTCTAAAAATAAAAAGAGAGATTAATAAAATTGAAAGGTAAAAAAAGAAACCATTGAACTAATAAATAAAACTAGGAGCTGTTTTTTTTTAAAACAAACAATGGGCAAACTATTGGCTAATTTGATTTTTAAAAAAGAAAGAGGAAAACCAAATTAATAGTATCAAAAAGAAAAGGGGGAAATTCACAACCAATGATGATTAAATAAAAGCAACTATCAGGAGCTTTTTTTGTCCAACTATATTCCAATAAAACTGACAATCTAAATTAAATTTATATTTACAAAAATATAAATTGCCCAGATTAACAGAAGTGGAAGTAGAATGCTTAAATAACCCTCTCTTAGAAAAAGAAATTGAAAAAAAAAGAAAAAAAAGAAAAAGAAAAAGAAATCAAACAAGTCTTGAAGGAACTCCCTTAGGGAAAAACCAACATCCCAGGACCAGGTGGATTTACAAGGGAATTCTACCAAACATTTAAAGAACAATTAACAGATAAACTAATTTAAAAAATAGGCTAAGAAGAAGTCCTACTAAATTCCTTCTATGACACAAATATAGCTCTTGATACCTGAAACAGGGAGAGCAAAAACAGAAAAAAAAAGAGACCAATTGCCCTAATGAATATTGATGCAAAAATTTTAAATAAAATATAATTAAAAGACTACTGCAATATATCACAAAGATCATACACTATGATAAGGTTTGATTTATACCAGGAATACAGGGCTGGTTCAATATTAGGAAAACTATCAGCATAATTGACCATGTCAATAATAAAAACAACATAAATGATGTGATTGTCTCAAATAGATGCAGAAAAAACTTTTGACAAAATACAACACCCATTCCTATTAAAAACACTAGAAAACATAGGAATAAATCGAGCTTTTTCTCAAATGATAAGTAGTATCTATCTAAAACCAAGAGCAAACATTATCTGTAATGGTGATAAACTAGAAGCCTTCCCAATAATATCAGGTGTGAAGCAAGGATGTCCATTATCACCACTATTATTCAATACTGTACTAGAAATGCTAGCTATAGTGATAAGAAAAGGAAATTGAAGGAATAAACTTAAACAATGAGGAAACAAAACTGTTGCTCTTTTAGATTATATGATAGTAGACTTAGAGAACCCTGGAGAGTCAGCTAAAAAGCTAATCAAAAAAGTGAACAACTCCAGGAAAGTTGTAGGATATAAAATAAATCCTCACAAATCATCAGCATTTCCATATATTACCAACAAAATCCAGCAGGAAGAGATAGAAAGAGAAATTCCACTTAAAATAACTATGCTCAATTCAGGAGCTATAGGAACACCATTCACTCATTTATTCACAACACAGCACAATCCTCTTCACACAAATAAAAACAGATATAAATAATTGGAGAAATATCAATTGCTCATGGGTAGGCCAAGCCAATATAATAAAAACAACAATATTGCCTAGATTAATTAATTTATTTAGTGCCACGCTAAACTACCAAATAATTACTTTATAGAGCTAGAAAAAACAATAACAAAATTCATCTGGAGGAGCAAAAGGTCCTCCAGATCAAAGCAATCAATGAAAAAATGAGAAGGAAGACGGCCTTGTAGTACCATATCTCAAACTACATTATAAAGTTTTAATTGTCAAAACAATTTGGTACTGGGTAACAAATGGAGATGTTGATCAGTGGAACAGATTAGGTATAATCAATTAGATATAATCCTTTGCAGAAGCAAATGAATAAAGTAACCTGGGATTGGATAAACCCATTTATAATATTATTTTAAGCTCTTGCTTCATTTTTTTTCTAGGAATTCTGGTTGATTTTGTGAATAAGCTTTATTTTTCTTTGAGGCTTTTATTGTAGATGTTTTAGAGTTATGATCTTCTGGATTTGTGTCTTGGATGTCTCTCACAGTATAATTAGTCTCTATCATTGAGAACTTTAAAAATTTACTCATTCTTTTAGCCTTCCTGAATTGGGACTGTCTATTAGGGTCAGTCTCTGTGCACTTCTAGAGGGAATGTCTAGGCTTTGTTTGGTCCTAATTCATATTTCTCTGGAAATTGAGAACTGTGTCATTCAAGGATCTCAGAGGCAGCTCAGACCAGGAACATGTAAACTTCCATTACATTATAAATGGTCTGATCTAGAGTGAAGTCTGATACTTATCTTCTTGGTCTGAGTTTTTCAAATTCCTGACCCTGGTTTGGGTCTGGGTGATTAAACTGCAGACTTACCCCTGGTTGGGCTCCAGTAGACTGCTGCTGGCCCTAGCCCCTAGTGGGGGCTACCTGGAAGACTCTAGAGGTTCAAAATGATGGAACTACAGGATTCCCCTTGGTCTTAAGCTCTTTTCCCTGATCACTCAGCTGGAAGCCTCTCACTAGGTCTGTAAGCTGAAACCATGACCCTACTCCAGGGTCAGTGTCACACAGCTGCTTGTTCATATCTGTTCTTGTTCCTTGCCCAATACACAGCCTCAGGTCATGGCTGTGTTGGATCCATGACTACTTTTTGTCCTGGAACACAGTCACAGGTCAGCCCTACCCCTAGCTGCTGATTTCTTCCTTGGTCCACGTCAAATCTACAGCCTAGATCTAGGGGCAGAATGCCCTGCCTGATGGCTGGCTCATGTTCTTGCTCCCCACAAGGTACATAGAGTCGGTCTGCCCAAGGCCCTCGTGGATTCATCACTGCTTCTTGCTTCAAAACACAGCTAGAGGAGCCAAGATGGAAGAGTGAAAGCAGTGACTTGCTTGAGCTCTCCCCCAAACCCCTTCAAATACCTGTAAAAAAAATGGCTCTAAACAAATTCTTAAGCAGCAGAACCCACAAAAAGACAGAGTGAAGCAAATTTCTAGCCCAAGACAACCTGGTTGGTTGATCAGAAAGGTCTATAGCGCCGGGCTGGGAGAGGAGCGCAGTGCAGAGTGGGTGCACATGCCACAGCAACCCTGGAGCAGGCCTCAGAGGACTGAATTGGGGGCAGCTGTGGCGGTTTCCAGACTTCTCCACCCATGAACGCCAAAGACAACTTAGAAGGTCAGTGGGAAAAGTTTGTGACTGCGGTGAGAGAAGGAGCTAGGTCTCAGTCTCAAGTTCCGAGCGTGGCCTCTGGGGCAGCAGCTGCCTCCTGAGCTTCCAGCCCACAGACTGAGGGGGAATCGAGTTGCTGATCAGAGGGGGATTGCAGGGATCTCTTTGTCAGTGCTGAGGCAGGAATCTTTTGCTTTGCCCGTGCTTGGATCTGGGTCACAGTTCTGAGGGGCAGTCCTGGGGTAAGGAAGAGTGCTGGCATGGTGGAGCTTGTTGTGGCGGTGGAGAGGAAACACCTCTCCCCTTATCATACCACCTTGGAAGAACTCAAAATTTACAGGTCCCTAGAAGGATCTCTGAAAACAGCTGTACAAACCCCCAAAGTTTGGGACAGTACCTTCTCCACATTGGAAGCAGATTTTTACCATAACAAAGAGTTTAAAACCCAAGTAATTGGCCGAGATCATGAGTAAGCCATGCAAAAAGAGTCAGACTATATCATCTTACTTTGGTGACAAAAGATCAAAACATACAATAAGAAGAAGACAACAAAGTCAAAGCTCCTACATCCAAAGCCTCCAAGAAAAATATGAATCAGTCCCAGGCCTTGGAAGAGCTCAAAAGGGATTTTGAGAAGCAAGTAAGAGAAGTAGAGGAAAAACTGGGAAGAGAAATGAGAGTGATGCAAGAAAATCATGAAAAACAAGTCAACAGCTTGCTAAAGGAGACCCAAAAAATACTGAAGAAAATAACACCTTAAAAAATAGCCTAACCCAAATGGCAAAAGAGGTTCAAAAAGCCAATGAGGAGAAGAATGCCTTAAAAAGCAAAATTGGCCAAATGGAAAAGGAAGTCCAAAAGATTACTGAAGAAAATATTTCCTTAAAAATTAGAATAGAGCAATTGGAAGCTAGTGACTTTATGAGAAATCAAGACACTGTAAAACAAATCCAAAAGAATGAAAAATTAGAAAATAATGTGAAATATCTCATTGGAAAAACAACTGACCTGGAAAATAGATCTAGGAGAGAAAATTTAAAAATTATTGGACTATCTGAAAGCCATGATCAAAAAAAGAGCCTAGATATCATCTTTCAAGAAATTATCAAAGAAAAATGCTCTGATATTTTAGAACCAGAGGACAAAATAGAAATGGAAAGAAGCCACCGATCTCCTCCTGAAAGAGATCCACCAAGGAAAACTCCTAGGAATATTGTAGCCAAATTCCAGAGTTCTCAGGTCAGGGAGAAAATATTGCAAGCAGCCAGAAAGAAACAATTAAAATATTGTGGAAACACAATCAGGATAACACAAGATTTAGCTGCTTCTACATTGAGGGACCACAGGGCATGGAATATAATATTCCAGAGGGCAAAGGAGATAGGAATACAAGCAAGAATCACCTACCTAGCAAAACTGAGTATAATCCTTCAGGGGAAAAAATGGTCAGTCAGTGAAATAGAGGACTTTCAAGCATTCTTGATGAAAAGACCAGAGCTGAACAGAAAATTTGACTTTTAAATACAAGACTCAAGTGGAACATGAAGAGGTAAACAGGAAAGAGAAATCATAAGAGACTTATTAAGGTTGAAGTGTTTGCATTTCTGCATGGAAAGATGATATTTGTAACTCACAAGACCTTTGTCAGTATTAGGGTAGTTGGAGGGAAAAATTATATGTATGTAGGTAGATAGATAGATAGATAGATAGATAGATAGATAGATAGATAGATAGAGGGCACAGGGTGAGTTGAAGATGAAGGGGTCATATCTGGAGAATAAAATTAAGGGGTGAGAGAGCATTACACTAGGAGAAGGAGAAAGGGAGAGGTAGAACAGGGTAAATTATCTCAAAAAAAACAAAAGAAAAGTCTCTTACAGTAGAGGGGAAATGGGAGAAGGTGAGAGGGAATGAGTGAATCTTATTCTCATAGGATTTGACTTAAGGAGGGAATAACATATACACTCAATTGGGTATGGAAATCTGTCTTACCCTACAGGAAAATAGGGGGCAAGGGGGACAAGAGAGTAGGGGGATGATAGAGAGGAGGGCAGATTGGGAAAGGGGGTAATCAGAAGCAAATACTTCTGAGGAGGGACAGGCTCAAAAGAAAAAATAGAATAAATGGGGGAGGGCAGGATAGGATTAAGGGAAATAGAGTTAGTTTTTCACAGCATGTCTACTATGGAAGTGTTTTGCATAACTGCACATGTACAACCTATAATGAGTTGCTTGCCTTTTCAATGAGGGTGGGTGGGGAGGGAGGAAGGGAGAAAATTTGGAATCCAAAGTTTTAAAAACACATGTTTAAAAAAATGTTTTCACATGCAACTGGGAAATAAGAAATACAGGAAATGGGATACAGAAATTTATCCTGCCTTACAGGAAAATAGAAGGGGAAGGGGATAAGAGAAGGTGGGGAGAGATAGAAGGGATTGCATCCACTACAGATTTATTTACATAATCTCAACTGGACCCTCACTGCTGCTAGGCAATCTTTCTATACCTCTCTAATTAACTCAGTCTCCCATTCTCCACAGTGGCTTTTTTAAACCTTTGCATCCCTCCTCAAATCTCTCATAGCCTCCCTGCCCCCCCCCCCCCCCCCCCGCCGGGAACTTTGCCCCATGTTTTACTGAAGAAATCGAGGCTATTCTCCCAGAGCTCCTTCTCTCCTCCTCCACCACATCTCACATCTCCCTTCTGTCACTATACTCTGTCTCACACAATGAGGCTGCTCTTCTCCTTGCCAAGGCAAACTCCTTCACATGAACTGATGATCACATTCCATCCTATCCTCTCCAGTGGATTTGCCCTTCTAAACCCATTCTCTCATTTATCTTTAATTGCTCACTGTCTACTGGCTACTTTCCTATCACCTACAAACATTCCTATGTTTCCCCCATCCAAAAAAACCCTCACTTGATACATAGATCTCTGCTAGCTCTCATCCTCTATCTGTCCTGCATTTGGGGGCTACCTTCCTTGAGGAAGTCATAGGTCATACAAGAGGTACCTCTACTTACTTTCCTCTCACTCTCGCCAGTCTGACTTCCAATCTCATCATTCAACTTAAATGGCTCTTTCCAATGACTTCTTAATGGTCAACTCTTTTTTTCTCTATCTTCATTCTCCTTGACCTCTCTGCAGCTTTCAACAATGTCAATCACTCCATTCTCTTCTCCTTGACACTCCTTTCTTTCAAGGTTTTTGCAACAGTGCTCTTTCCTGGTTCTCCTCCTACCTGGATGACTGCTCCTTCTTTGGTGGATCTTCATACCTACCAGTCATGCTTGTTAACCCTAAATTCATACTATGAGGGCCTCTTCTAGGCCCTCTTCCTTTGTCCCTCTGAACTGCTTCACTTGGTGACCTCATTAGCATCCATAGATTCACATATCCTCTTTTTGTTGATGATTCTCAGATCTACTTATCCAGCCCTAATGTTTCTACTCATATCCAGGCTTATATCTCCAACTGGATATCCCACGGACATCTTAAACTCAACATGTCCAAAATGGACCTCATTATTTTACCATCTCCCCCCATCCCAAACCCTCCCGTCTTCCTACCTTCCCTATTTCTGTCCAGGCTACCACCATTCTCCTGTTCACCCAGGTTCACAAGTTAGTTGTCATCCTTAACTCCTCAATGTCTCGCTTCATATCTAATCTGTTGCCAAAGCCTGTGGCTTCATACCGTCTCTTGACATCTGCCCCCTTCTTTCCGGTTCTCATCACCTCCTTCCTGGACTGTTGCTCAAGCCTATGGATGGAGCTCATTGTCAGAAGTCCCTCTCTAACTCAGTTCATCCTCCACACAGCTGTCAAATTGCTCTTCCTAAAGCAGAGATCCGACCATTCCTTATTGCTTCCTGGACTAAACAGAAAATCCTCTGATTGCAGTTTTGAAATCTCTTTATAACCTAGCCCTTTCCTCCCTTTCTACCCTTCTTACAGCAGACTCCCCTCCATGTACTCTGCAAGCCAGTGACACTGAGTTCCATGCTGTTCTTCAAACACATAACAGTCTATTTCCACTATGACCCAGGGGTGGGGAACCTTCAGCCTTGAGGCCACATGTGGCCCTCTAGGTCCTCAAGTGGGGCCCTTTGACTGAATCCAAACTTTACAGAACAAATCCCCTTCATAAAAGGATTTGTTCCGTAAAACTTGGACTCAGTCAAAAGGCCCCACTTGAGGACCTAGAAGTCCACAGCTTCCCCACCCCTGGTCTGAGCATTTTCACTGGCTGTCCCCCATGCCAGGAACTTTCTTCCTCCTCATCTCAGCCTCTTGGCTTCCCTCAAGTCTCAGCTAAAATCTCATCTTCTGCAAGAAGCTTTTCCCAGCCCTCCTTAACCTTAGTACCTTTCCCCAGGCATTACCCCCAATTTATCCTGTGTAGATCTTGTCTGTATATTATTTCTCCCCATTAGACTGTGTGCTTCTAGAGAACAGGGAGTGATTTTTTTTGCCCTTTTTTTCTATCCCCAGCACTTAGTGCTGTGGCTAGCACATAGTAGGTATTTAATAAATGCTTGTTGATTGACTGTCTCCTTA
The DNA here is from genome assembly GCF_900497805.2 of Vombatus ursinus. Classification (NCBI taxonomy): domain Eukaryota; kingdom Metazoa; phylum Chordata; class Mammalia; order Diprotodontia; family Vombatidae; genus Vombatus; species Vombatus ursinus. The sequence continues at coordinate 848,239 of NW_020944183.1, read as the reverse complement.
TTTTGGTGCTATTTTTACTCATCACACCATCTCAGGAGACAACTAAGGTTCCAAAGAGGGAATTGATTTGTCCACAGTCACACAGTTTAGAAGCAGTTTAGTAAGATTTGAACCCAGATCTCCTGCCTCTCAGTCCCTTGCTCTTTCCACTGACTGACACTGCCTCCATTTTGGTTTTCTCTATGTGAGTTTTCTCTTCTTCTACTTAACTCCAAGTCCCTGGAAGGGCTGGTGGGGCTCTATTATTTGGGGGGGCAGCATGATGAATAAGGCACCACCCTATGCTAAGCCTGTGAGGGACCCACAAAAGAGCTGACTCAAAGCTCTTTTGCTTCCCTTCCCCCAACAGTTAGCCTAGGCCTGGGCATATAGAAGCATTCCATAAATACTTGTTTTCTGACTGATGCTGGGAATCAGGCCTTTATTACTTTAACATGCCACATGCAAAAAGCTCAATTCAGAACTGTTAGTGAACTTTAGAGGTCACCTACTTCATCCCTCTCATTTTACAAAGGAAGAAACTGAGGCCTCAGGAAAGGATAGTAACTTGAATAGACTTAAGGTATTCTAAAGAGCTGGGCCCTTGAACAACCATCTCAATGGAGTGGTACAAATGTCACCCTCAGCCCACATGGTACTTGGGGACATTGTTTCTCCCAGAAGCACAATAGCCTGTTTGTAGAGGGGAATTGTTAGCGTGACTGTAGCACGCTTTGTGTTGAGAGCTCCTTTCTAACTACCCCTTGGCCACAGAATGCCAACTGTCTCCTAGGCTGGGCACAGACATGAGATTCAGCTCATGTAGTTTTCTCTTCCCTCAAGTTTTAGACCAGCACAGTGAGCCATTCTGAAGAGCAGCTGGGTGTGGAGTCAGGAAAGATCTGGGTTTGAATCCAGCCTGTCATACTTAGTAGCTGTGTGACAACTCTGTGCCTCAGTTTCCTCCTTTGTCAAATACTGATAATAATCCCTCTAAGGATGAGGAGAGGACCCTGATTTCATGGGTGTAGGAAACTGTCAATACAGGTTGGCACCTTCTTTGCAAAATATAGTCTTAGAGACTCTAATTAGACTGTGAACTCCTTGAGGGCAGGGCCTGTCTTTGTATCCTCTCTCTTTGTACCCTCAATGCTTAGCACAGTGCCTGGCACATAGTAGGGCTTACTAACACTTGTTGAGTTGATTTAGAGGATTGCCTGAAGCATTGAGAAGGTAAAGTGGCTGGCTTAAGTAAGTGCCTAGTGGTAGAGTTTGAACCAAAGTCTTTTTGGCTTTGTGGTGAGTTCTCTATCCATTACATTAAGCCTCTTCTAAAAGAACAAAAATGACAATAGCTAACATTTAGATAGTGCTTACAATATGTTCTGAATAGTGTTAAATGCTCTATAATTATCATCTCATTTGATCTTCACAACCCTGGGGGGGGAAGTAGAAGCTATTATTATTCCCATTTTACAGATGAGGAAACTGAGGCAAACAGAGGTCAGGTGACTTGCCCAGGGTCACATAGTTAGTAAGTGTCTGAGGCCAGATTTGAATTCAGGTTTTCCTAACTCCTGCTTTGGTGCTCTAACCACTGTACCACTTAGCTGAGTGCACCACGCAGAGCTGGTGTGAGTATAGAACATGTGTAAAGGGTATTGCAAATCTTAGAGGACTAGATAAGTGTCAGCTATTCTTGGTATATGATTGATGGTCATGGAACACCATTGGAACACCATGGAATACCATTGGAACACCAACAGAAGAAGTGATACAAAGGACAGTAGAAAAGAAAGTAGACTTGTCATATGTAATGAGAATGAGGAGTGGAGATTAAGGAAATCAAAGCCAGGGGAAATGGTCCAATAGTCTTAGTGCAATTGTAAGCTCCTGGGACAGTCCATATAAATGACAAAATATTTACAGGAGCATTCTAGGAGCAGAGAACTGGAAACAAAGTGGAAATCCATCAAGTAGAAAAGGGCTCAACTTTTCATGGCATAGGAATGGAATGAAATGATCATGCTAAAAAAAAACAAAGATTATGGAGAATCTGGGGCAACTTGGTAAGAGAGCAAAATCAGAAGAAGACTCTGTAGTGACCATGGAAATGGAAAGGAAAACACCAAAAGACACACAAGTTCAGCCCAAAGCCAATGACCCAGATGGATGCCAGAGAACTGATGGTGAAAAGCATTTCCTCCCTCAAGGTGGGGGGTGGGAAGGGGCACAGTAGATAGTGCACTGGGCCTGAACTCAGAAGGATCTGAGTTCAAATCTAGCCTTAGACATTTCCTAGCTGTGTGATCCTGAACAAGTCACTTAACCTCAGTTTCCCCATCTGCAAAATTGGGATAATAATAGTACCTACCTCTCAGGGTTGTTGTGAAGATCAAATGAGATAATACTTGTAAAGCGCTTAGCACAGTGCATGGCACATGCTGTTGTCATTCAGTCATTTCAGTCATGGCTGACTCTTTATGACCCCTTTCTGGGGGTTTTCTTGGCAAAGATACCAGAATGGTTTGCCATTTCCTTTTCCAGCTCATTTTCCAGCTATATGGTATAATGAAAAGAGTGCTGGACTTGGAGTCAGGAAGACCTAAATTCAAATCTGACTTCAGGCACCTATTGGATGTGTGACCTGGGCAAATCACTTAACCTCTGTTTTCCTCACTTTCCTCTTCTGTAAAATGGGGATGATAATCATAGCACCTACCTCCCAAAGTTGTTGTGAGGATCAAATGAGATAATCATTATAAAGTGCTTGGCATAGTGCCTGGCACATAGTAGGCACTTAATGAATGTTAGCTATTATTATTATTAAGTATGGAATAGGATATATGCTGTCAGATGTGGTTGACAGGTTGCTTTTTTTTGTTTCACTGTTACACAGGAGGGCTCCATTGGGGATGAAAGTTGGCAAATGACAGCAGTGTTAAAGAAGCATGAGCAAAACATTTTTTTTTCTTTTTAGGGATAATAATAATTATGGTAGGTAATGCTTATATAGGGTTTTGAGTTTTTCAAAGCACTTTACATATATCATCTCTTCTGATCCTCACAACAAACCCACGTGGTAGGTGTTAGTATAATTTTGTGTTAGAGATAAGAAAATTGAGGTAGAAAAGGTTGAAGGAATTTGCTGAAGGTGGTAAGGATTTGAACTCAGGTCTTCCCGACTCCAGGTCCAGCACTTTAGCCAAGGGACTACTTTGCTGTCTCAACAGGTGGATAACCCAAATACTGGGTCTGCATCTAGAAATCACTAAAAGACATAATCAAAAGCCCCTGATTCAATATTGGGCTTATCCTGTGGGGAGAATGTCCAGAGCGAAGGTCCTCCCCAACTCTGACTTTCTCGATTCCAAGGTCCTCCCCAGCTCTGAGTCTCTCGATTCCAAGGTCCTATCCAGCTCTGGCAATCAGTGTTCTGAAGTCCCTGTCAATCCTAAAGGGCTATGACTCACTCATATTTGGGATGTGAGTGCCTGAAAGCCTGCCCACCCATGGACTCTTCAACTACCGAAGGCAAATCTGAGGAGTCTGGTCAGCCATTAGACAACATCCATTAGACAACAAACAGCCATCACACAGCTTCATTTGAACCCAGGCTATAAATATCCCCTTGTATTATAGATATTTTCATTTATGTCATTCAAGGAGTGTGACCCTGACCACTGTTCATGCATTGTGTGTTTCACAATGCAGCTGAGGGGACGTGTGCTTGAAATGTTCTATTTCTGCCCTCTGCAAATTCTCAAAAACATGGAAGGAAGGGGAGAGCAGTGACTGGGGCTAAGAATCCATGTCATGGATAAAGCTCATAGCTCTCAAACCAGAATGCCAACTGATTGGCGTCGAGAGGCAAAATAAAAAAAAATTTATTCATCTCATCCATAAGGAAAAAAATCCAAACTTCCCCTGCCACGAAATGCTAAAGTCCCTGATTTTAATGACTTCATATTCAGATTATAGTGAAACCTAAACCCTAATGGACCTGGGGATGAACTGTAACTCTGTGCTTCCTCAGGAAGGCAACAGAAATCGAAGAACTCCAAGGTTGGGGGGATGGAGGAGGAGGGTGGTTTGATCTGTCTGAAAGTCATTGTGGACAAAGCCACCAAAACAATCTTCCTAACACACTGATCCAACTGGGTGCCTCAAAACCCTACTACCCGAAGGGTACAAAGACAAACTTCTTGTCCTAGCCCAGGGGCGAGGAACCTGCGACCTCAAGACCACAAGTTCCCCACCCCTGCCATAGATGATTTCTCCACTTTTGTTAAATAAATGAGGAATCAGAGAGGTTTTCTGAGCTATACACATCACCTCCAGTCCTCTTGGTTCCTCCTCTCTGAGGGCCTTGCCAGCTCTAGAAATAGAATCCTCTGTGTGACCTTGGGTAAGCCCCTTTTCCTCCCTGGGACTCAGTTGCCTCCTCTATAAAATAAAGGGCTTGGAGGTCCCTTCTAGTCTGACATCCATAACACCATGGAAATGCTTTTCTGATACCTCCCCTTCCTCCTTGGCAGAGAAACACTGCATAGAATTTTCCACAACGTTTTGGTTACTGTTACTACTATTAATTAATTAATTAAGCAATTAATTCCTATTACTTGGTTTGTTAAATTCTTTTCTCTTCTTCCCCTTTTTTCTTTTTTCTTCTTTAAAAAAATTCTCTACAATAAGGGATGGCTTTCTGACCCCGGCAGAGGAAGGAATACAGGGGGAAATCTAGGTGATATAAAAATAAAAGATATCAATACATATTTATTTCAAATGTTGAAAAAAAGAAAGGAAAGGAGGGAAGGAAGGAAGGAAAGAAGAAAAAGGATGGAAGGAAGGAAAGAAGAGAGAATGAAAGAAAAAGAAAGACGGAAGGAAGAAAGAAAGTACTTTTTTACTCAAGCATGAAGGAGAGAGGATTAGTCTCCAGATTTCGTGGGAAACCTCAAGTACACATAGGGACCTGACTTGGTCATGATGTGACCAGAACTGGGGTCTCCTCTCCCCCAGTTCTGTGTGGTCCCAGGACTGTTTGCATGAGAGGGCTGGGGCAAAGGCTGGGCATTCACCCCTGAGAGGGGAAGCTGGTGTGGGAGAAGGGACTCAGGGAAAGGCAGATGTTGGAGGTGGGTGTTTCAGTGGGAGGCAGCTCCCTATCCTCCTATTGGAAATCTAAGAAAGGCAACTAAAAGATGATGGATGGAAATATCAGCATACCTAGGCATGGGGGCATTTGGGCAGCTCTGAGCAATGCCACTAACCTCCAGGACCCCTCTGGTCACCCTGCTCCTGCCCTGGAATCCCAAAGCCAGCCTTACTTGGGAGCTGCCCATAGGCCTTGGCCACTAGCCACAGAGGGAGGCCGCCCACTGTGGCAGAAACAGTCCTGGACTTAGATGCCTGGGAGCTGGCTTTGAGAGACAGTGTGGTCAGGTGGACAGAGCACTGCTTTTGGAGTCGGAGCACATGGGTTCAAATCCTGCCTCCGTCACCCCCTACCCTGAGCAAATCACTTCACTTTGGGCCTTAGTTTCTTTCTCTGTAAAACAAGGATGTTGAACTGAACAAATCTGAAGGCAGAGAGAATAGTTGCACTATGCCTTCCAATTGCTCGTTACCAATACAACTAACCCATGCCTACAGCCATCTGTATTCAACACTCCCTGTTCCCACGCTGGCCTCTCTTGACCTCTCTAAGCATTGACCACTTGGGGCACTTATCGCGTAATCCAACAACTGCACAGACAAAATTCTCTGCCCTTCCATCCCACCAATGTCCCTATTCCCTTTCCTCGAGATCGGTTGCGGTGGAAAGCCCCTCAGCATATAGGCTCTGGGCCAGTGGCTGTTGAGTAAGAGCCTTGTCCTCATCCCTCTTTCCAGGGTTGGTGGAACAGAGCCATTGGCACAACATGAGTAGCCATGGATGGGTTGTATTCTGCTTGGCACATTCCATTACAATCTCTTTCTCCAAATGGCACTCCTACCTCTGCCCATATTTACTCTCAACATCTCTCATATTCATCCCATTTTTTTCCACTCAAATGACCACACCCTCCTCACCTCACACCATCACTACTCACGTAGACTCCTAGGTGGTCCCCTGCCTCAAGGCTTTCTCTCCCAGCTCGAGATGTGTGATCCTTTGATGACTACACAATCTCAAGGATTCTGTTCAGCTCTCAAGATGTTCTTGGATTGCTTTTCAGCTCTGTGTAGCTTTCATGTTCTAAGGTCCCTCCTAGTTCTAACACTGTGTTTGAAGAACCTGGCTGGTTCTGATAGGTCATGATTCCCCTCTCACTACTATCCCAGCTATCCCATTCTCTAAGCAAGTGGCTTTAGGGCAGCAGTTGTGTGGAGTGGCAGGCATCCCCCTATTTGGCTATGTTCTGAGTTTGTTGTGAGACCAAAAGCATGGAAACAGACAGAGGAAAGAATAAGGAAGGTGGGCAGGATTGACAAAGGATGAAATCATCCAGCCAGTCAGCGATCTCAAACACCGCCTGCTTCCTCTGAAATTCTGTGCTAATCGTCAAAAATATGGGCACCAACCTTCTTGGTTCCTATCCACTTTAATGCTGTAAGACCAGGGGTGGCCTCGAGCCCACATGTGGGTTCCCCACCCCTAGAGACCATTAGGAAGAAGTCCCTTCAGTCTGACTTCAGGGGTAAAGGAACCAGGGACCACATGCTTCCCTTCATTCCCTAAAGATATTTGGGCTACCAGTTAGCTTGAAACTCAATTGCCCAGTGCATTTCTCTGGCTCAGTGACATCCCATGCCCTCCTACCTAGATGGGGTCCTTCCAGTCCTTCTCTGTTCTTGGTTCCTCCTATGAGGCCTAGCCTTGTTTAACAATCAGCCGAGCTTCCACACCATAGAATTCCAAGACTCTCAGAGCTGAAAGGGATCTTGGAGGTCATCTATTCAAAGCCCTTCCATTACAGATGAAGAAACTGAGGCCAAGAAGGAAAAAATTCAGTTCATTCCAATTCAATCCAATCAATCCATGTTTGAGTAGGGAGATGACATAATCAGACCTGTGTTATCAGAATAAGAAGTTGGCAGCCATGCAGAGTATGGACTGGATGTTTAGAAGCAGAGAGACCAATTAGGAAGCTCCTGCAATGGTTTATATGAGAGGTGATGGGGGTCTGAACCTTAGTTTCGGTAGAGGCTGTGTAAGTGGAGGAAATGGGATGGATACGAGAGATATTATGGACTCAGAGTTGACAAGCCTAGTGATGTAGGGGGGAGAGGAAAGAATCAAGGATGATCCCAAGGTCGCAAATGTGGGTGACTAGAAGAATGGATGGTAGTGTCAGAAATTCAAGCAGGGAAGTGGGGAAGAAGAATCAGTTGGGTAGAACATAGAATGAGGTATGTTTTGGCCCTTTCACCAAAGGTCCCAGGAGCAAGGAGCAGGACCAGCAGTGAAACCCAGGCCACTGACTCCAAAGCCACCTTCCTTAACTATCTCCCTCTCTTTCAGAATAGATCTAGGACAGAGATGGGGTGAATCCATTGATTCAGTCAAAGGGCCACTCTTGAGGACCTAGAGGGCCACATGTGGCCTCAAGGCCACAGGTTCCCCACCCCTGCTCTCAAACCTCCTTGCCTCCTCCCCTCTTCCCCCCTCACCCACCACCCTGTTCTCCCACTGCCCTACCTTGTCACTTCTTGCCTGAATCACTGTCACAATCTCCTAATTGGTCTTCCTGCCTCCAGTCTCTCCTGGCTACAGCCCGCCCTCCAAGTCCCTCTTCTCCTTAAAAATATTTCACAGATCCCTATTACCCATAGGACAAAATAGAAACCACTCAGTCGAGCAGTCTTCCGCAATGTGGCCCAGCCAACCTTCCCAGTCTCATTTGACATTATTCCCTGTCTACTGCGTCTATACTAGACTAGTAAAGGTTTCCCCAATCTCACGGGGCCCTCTCCCACTTCCATGCATTGGCCCAGGCCATCGTCCTGACCTGGAAGAGCCATTCCTTCCCACTCATATTGAAAGTCTTCTCTTTCTTTAAGGCCCAACTCAGGTGCCACCCTGTCCCCTAGGCTTTATTGCTTCTGCTAATTGGGCTTCCTGCCTCCTGTCTCTGCCCTCTCTAGTCCAGCCTCCACACAACTGGCAAAATAATCCCCAAAGAGCAGGCCTGACTATACCATTGACTCTAGATGATCAATGGCTTGCCATTACCCAAAGACTAAAGTACCAACTTAGTATGGCATTCAAGGCTGGCTCCACCCTAACTCTTCTGAATCCCTTCACATGCCTCCTCTTGACAACCTGAACTCCCTCTGTTCACAGTGGGCTAAAGGCCATTCACCTTTCCTGCCCTGCATTTCTCTGCCTCCGTGTTTTGTGCCGAGTGGCCCTTAGATCTGAAATGAGCTCCTTCCTTAGATCCTCTTCCTTCAAGCCAGCTCCAGCAGTGCTGGCAACATCATTCTGAAGTGGTCTCTGATCCTCCAGCTGGTAGGGAGGTGCCACTCCTGCCATTTTCCTCTGATACCCTGTCCTATCTCTTCTCAAAGAGCAGCTAGGTGGCACAGTAGATAGAGTGCCAGACCTGGAGTCAGGAAGACTCATTTTCCTAAGTTCCAATCTGGCCTCAGACACTTACTAGCTGTGTGACCCTGGGGAAGTTGCCTTGTTTGCCTCAGTTTCCTCATCTGTAAAATGTGGATAGGGTGGCTAGGTTGCTCAGTGGATAGAGTACCAGGCCTAGAGTCAGGAAAACTCATCTTCCTGAGCTCCAATCTGGCCTCAGACACTTCCTAGCTGTGTGACCCTGAGCAGGTCACTTCACCCTGTTTGCCTCACTTTCCTCATCTGTAAAATGAGCTACAGAAGGAAATGGCAAACTACTCCATTATCTTTGCCAAGAAAACCTGAAATGGGATTACAGAGAGTTGGACAAAACTGAACAAGTCTCTCCCTGGCCCTCTTCTCTCCCTACTTTGGATGTTACTTATCTGTGGATGTGCTCCATAATCCCAGCTCAATATACAGGCTTTGGAGTCAGAAGGCTTGGGTTTTCTCTCTGTCTCTGCTTTTTACTGCCCTTATGACTATGAGCCAATCTCTTCTCCTCTCTGGTCTCAATTTCCCCCTCTCTAAATGAGGAGGTTGGATTAGGTCAGCTGGTCTAAACCTGGGGTCTACGAACTTTTTGTAAAAATATTTTGACAACTATTTCAATAGAATTAGTTTCCTTAGTAATCCTCGGTATTTCATTTTATGCCTTTAGAAATGTGATTCTAATAAGAGGTCCATAAGTTTTGCCAGACTGCCAAAGGAATTCAGGACACACACCAAAAAAAAAAAAAAAAAAAAAAAGAAAGAAAGACTCTCTGGTCCAGTGACTTTCGAAGGTCTTTCCTGGCCTTTGCCCAGGTTTCCTAGGCATCACTCCCACTGGCAGCCAGGCCCATTTTGGAGACACAGGACAAACTCACCAACCACAGGCAAAGCCCCAAGAAGAGATCAAACATTCACTTGCCAATTTCAACAGGAAGAGAAAGAGAAAGTCCACAGCCCTTGATCCCTATTCTCCCAGGAGGCCTCTACTCTAGGGAAAAAGCTCAGAGGGAGGAGCTAGGTGGTGCAGTGGAGAGAGCACCGGCCCAGGAGTCAGGAGGACCTGAGTTCAAATCCGACCTCAGATACATAACACTTACTAACTGTGTGACCCTGGGCAAGTCACTTAACCCCAATTGCCTCACCAAAAAAAAAATAGGCTCAGAGATAACGGTATCATGGCATTCAGAGCTAGTCTGAGAGGGAAAACTAAAGCCAAGAAGGGCAGTGACTTGAGCTGGGTCACACAGCTGGTCAGTGGCAGAAAGAACACTCAATCTCAGAGCCTCAGATGGCCCCCCTCCCTTCTGATGCTCAAGACAGCCTGGACATTTTTTGCCAGATGTCGTGGAAAAGAAGAACTGGTCTCCTGCAAGTTTAGGGGAGCCCCAAACTAGAGGCAGTTTTCATGGTAGCTGTACGAAGGAGAGCCAGGAGGCCTGGGACCCCAAACACTCTGCCCTCTCCAGTCGTTTGAACAGCCAAAGGTGTACTAACCACACCACAGATCCTTCCCATGAGCAAGAAATCCTGTTGGAGGCAGTCCTAGTGTTCAGGTCTTGAGACCTGGGGCCTAATTTGCCACTCGGCAGCGTGTTGGGAAGCAAGTCATGGCCGATTGCTAAGGCTTCAGCTTCCCCACAGGTAACATGAGTGGGTTAGAAACAAGATGATTTGAAAGGCATTTTTTTATTTGAAGCTGGCTCCAGGTTCTGGTTGGGTGACTCTGGAGGGTTCAAGCCCGAAGGCCAAATTGCTAATCAAGTGTTGCTTGGTAAAAGTCGGAAAATGAGGGCACAAATGCTTCCAGCCCCCAGAAGAGGCTCTAGAATAACATCCTGGGGGTATATGAAGGGGCCAGTTCAAGCAGGAAGAACTCTTTCACTCTTTCATGTGTATATGAAGAAGGGGGGACAGAGCATCTGAGGCAGGTAGCAGAGTCCAGAGGGGTCAGAAGGAAGAAATCACCAAATTGGGAGGGGCAAAGCCTTGGGGCTGGGACTCAGAAGGAACAGGTTTGTGTGGGGGGCAAACTGAAGAGGGATGAAAGCCTTGAAAGGAAAAGGAAGAATAGGGATGGAGAAGAGAGAGAGGGGATAGAAGAGGAGGGAGGAGGAGGAGAGGAGGAAGAAGAGAATGGAAGGAGGGAGGGAGGATTGAACTGGGGAGAGAGGATGGAGTGGGGCTGGAAGGAGGGGGACAGAAGGAGAATGGAAGAGGAGGGAAGAAGGGAGGGGGGATAGAAATGTAGAGAGGAAGGAGTGGGAGATGGGAAGAAGGGAGGAGGGAGTGGAGAAGGGGAATGGGGGAAAAGGAAGAAAGAAAAGGGGGGAGGAGAAAAAAGGAAGCTGGGGAAAGGGACTTAGAACATAAAAACAGGGGCTATGAAAGCTAGAAGGGACCTTGGAACATGAGCTACTGGCTTTGGAAAGCCCAGTTCTGCCAATTACTCTGTGTGACTTCGAAAGAGTTACATTCCCTTTTCGGGGTCTCAGTTTACTCAGCAGTAAAGTGAGAGGCTTGGACTCCGTCATCTCAAAAGTCCCTTCCAGCTGTAAGTTTACAATCTTCTGGCAACAGGAGCTTAGAGCTGGGGGTGGAGGAATCTTAGAGAGTAGAACAGGGAATGGCTGAGCTGGAAGAAACCTTGGAAGACAGAATAGAACAGCAGAACTGGGAGGAACATTTGACCAGAGAATGTCAGAACCAGAATGGAGCTTAAAGCTTTTTTGTATTTAACATGGATGCCTGATTTAGTTGGTGGAAGAAACTCCCAGTAACAATTCAGATGAGCAATGGTTTAGTCTCAGAGAGTTGTCTGGGGCTATGTAAGGTTAAGTGACTTGTCCAGGGTCACACTGTGTTTGAACCCAAGTTACTGGATTCCAAAGCAGCCTCTTTCTCCACTAAGCCTCTCTGGCTCTTAGAGGAGGGAGGAAATGAAGAACATAGAATGCAGAGGCTAGAAGGGACAAACTGGAAAAGCGATTTTAGAACACTGTTTTAGAGCTGTGAATGATCTTAGAACACAGAACATCTGAGCTGAGAAGTCTTGCAATGTCTAAAATGGAATGGGGTTTAGAACATGGAATACATATAGAACATTAGAACTGGAGAGGATGTTAGATCACCGAATGTCAGAACTAGGAGAGGCCTTAGAATATAGAATGTGGAATGAAAGAATGAGGAAGCAGATTAGCTGTAATCAAGAAATCAACCAACAAGCATTTCTTGAGACTATCTGCCAGGCAGGTGCTAGAAATGGAAAAACAAAAATGAAATAGTCCCTGCGCTCAGGGAGCTTACTTTTCGTTATGGGAAGACAAAGTACACACGGAAGGCTCTAAGAAGTGGCCATGAGGCAAGGGCAGCAGGACAGCAGGACAGCAGGACAGCAGGGCAGCAGGGCAGCAGGGCGGATAAAGAGCTGCCGAAAAACGTGGGTTCAAGGGCTGACTCTGACCCACACGAGCTTAGCTGGACAAGGAGCCTGATTTCTCAGGCCATTCTAAAAGACTTCTATAACTGTGGCCAAGCTGCATTGGGAGAGGATTTTTTTTTTTTTTTTTTTGCCTGGAGTTCTCAAAAAGCAATGAAAATCCAGCCTGCTTGCAAAGAAATCAGCAAGGTAAGGGGTGAGAAGGAGGGGAGCCATGAGCAGCTAGTGAAGGCTTCAAGGGAGAGGTGGGTTTGGAGCTGAGCTTTGAAGGCCAGAAGGGATTCTGAGAGGCAGAAGTGAGGTGGGGGAGCATTCCAGGAGTGAAGGCCAGCCTGCCTTGGGGAATTTAAGAGCTGGAAGGGACCACAGGCTGTAATGAGCGTGAGCTGAGAGAGAGCCCCAGCTGGAAGGGGACTGGAGAGCCCAGAATGGTCAGCCTGGGAGAACCACTGAGAAGAAAGAATTCCGGGCTGTACAGGGCCTTCGAACCTGGACTGCCCGAGGGGGAGAGAAGCGGAGGTGAGGGAAAGTGAGAAAAGAAGAAAGAAGAGGAGACGATCAAAACAGATGTGGGAGCTGAGGGGGAGAGAGATGAGGAGGAAGGGGAGGTTAGGCGGCGGAGGGAGTGGAGTTGGAAGATGCCCGCGCCACGCGTCCCGGCCACCGTTGGAGCTGGAAAGCCACTGAGCGGCCACAACGCCCCTCGGGGAGCCACAAGTGATCAGTGGCCCAAGGCGGGCCGACTGTGTGTGTGTGTGTGTGAGCGCATGCATGCATGCATCTCTCCTCTCTGTGTGTGTCTCTCTCAATCTCTGTGTATCTCTCTCGATCTCAGTGGCTCTCTCCCTCAGTGCCCTCCCTGGCGGTCCCCAGGACGGCAGTGGGCGCTGAGAAGGGAGCGCAGGGCAGTGAAGCAGAAGCGCTGGAGTTTCTCTCACCTGGGTCCCGCTGCGCTCGGACGGAAGGACTCCTTCAGTCTGTTCCGTGGGCTCGGCTCCTGGCTCCCCAAGTTTGGGTTGGAGCAGCGGAGTAGGAACTGACGTGTGCAGAGGAAGTCTAGCGGAGGGAGCCAGGTGTCTGGGCAGCTGGCCTCCTCCCGGCCCGCCCCGGAGCCGCCCGCTCCGCCCAGTCCCGGCCCCTCCCCTCCCTCCCCTCCTATCCCTCCCCAGCCCTGCTCCCCCGGGGCCCCTAGGGCGCCTCCCTCCTGTCCCGCCCGCCCTCTGTCCAGTCTGGTCCCCGCCACCTCCCCGGCCAGCGCCACGTCCTGGGGCCCGCGCCCGCTGGTTCCTTCCGTCCGTCCTTCTTCTGTCCGTCCTTTTCATTTTCCTTTGCCCTTGACCTTTCCTGGCCCGGCACGCGGTGGCTACGGGCTGCTGGGCTCTAGTCACACTCACCCGAACGTGTTTCGTGGGGACCAGCTTTGGCTGCGCACCCCCCATGCCACAGCCCCCCTGGGAGTGAGAGTGGGGTCCCGGGACCCCAGGACCCCAGGACGTCAGCACTACACCCTTAGGACCCTTAGAACCTGGGCCCGGGGAAGGACAAAAACCTGACCCGGCATCTGGTCCAGTTCCTTCACTTTACAGGAGAGGAAACTGAGGCTTGGAAAGGAAAGAGGACTCCCCAAACCTAAGTGTCCAGTGGCAGACCAACAACAGCTACCACCACCACAACCCACACTTAACACAGCCTTTCAGGTTCTCTCTGGCCTCCCCCCGCCCCCAACTCGAGAGCTGTACTTGCTGGGGGTAGTGGCCAGTCTTGCATTGGGCCCCCATACCCTGGTCAGAAGGGCAACCCAAGAGGAGACTCCAAGATCCGAAGGGAGATTGAGTCCTTTTTCCACATTCTGGGCAGGTCGTCTGCCAAACTGGACAGGATGAAAAAGAAGACGGCCAAGCTTCTGATGGGACTGGGAATCCTTGCCAACAGCTAACATTTGCTGAGTGTAGGGCAGAGGCGGGTGTGTGTGCGGGGGAGGTGGTGGGGGTAAGGACAGAGTGCTACTGCTCAGGAATCAGGAAGAGCAAGGACTAAATCCAACCTCAGATACTTGATAGTTGTGTGGCCTTAGGCATATGTCTTAAGCTCTGTGCTTCAGTTTTCCCATGTGCAAAATGAAGGAATCAGACTCAATGGGGCTAAGTCCTGTCTAGCTTTCTAAATCCGTGATCCCATGAGTGGTGAAGTTACTTGCCACATGGGGAGTTTTCTATCCTAGTGAAATAACCAATTCTTCAAGTGTATAGGAGGCATTGTGCTCTGGGACCACGAAGAGCAAACCGCTCTATGCCATGTAAGTATTTCTTGAGAGAAATGAAGAAATGCTTAACTGATTAGAATTGTCTAAGAATGGCATCGTCAGCCTCTACTAGTGAACTCCCTGTCATTGGAGATATTCAAGAAGAGCCTGGATGGCCACTTGTTGGAATGTTATGGGTTGAACTGAAGGCCCTCTGAGGTCCCTTCCAACTGTGAGATTCTCTGATTCTGTACCTTTTTCTCACTAAGCCTCAGTTTCCTCATCTATAAAATGAAAGGTTAATGACCAAGGCCTCTACCTTCTATAAGCGGCCAGGCTATCTAGTCTCCAGCCCCTACGGCTGCCCACCTGCCTGCCAGAAATGGGACCAGGTCAGAGCCTTTCAACCCCCTGCAGTATGACTTTCATGAATACCAATTCATCAATAAACATTTGTTAAGCAAGCACCTACTTTGCCCACACAATGTGCTAAGCCCTGGGGATGCAAAGAGAGGCAAAAGACAAGTCCCTGCCTTCAAGGAGCTCGCTCAATAGGAAATGCTGCCTCTAAGGCATTGTCTCTGTCCTCTCTTTAGTCTTCAGTCCAAAAGATTTCTCTCAATCATCTTTCTTGACTCCTCTGCAGTGTTTGTTACTGTCGAGCACCTCCTCCTAGATCCTCTTCTCCCTGGATTTTCAGGATACTACTCTTATCTGAGTTTCCTCCTCCTTCTCCTCCTCTTTCTTCTTCTTCTTCTTCTTCTTCTTCTTCTTCTTCTTCTTCTTCTTCTTCTTCCTCTTCTTCCTCTTCTTCTTCTTCTTCTTCTTCTTCTCCTTCTCCTCCTCCTCCTTCTCCTCCTCCTCCTCCTCCTCCTCCTCCTCCTCCTCCTCCTCCTT